>NC_138370.1:62346047-62351741 GCF_054177405.1 Leptonychotes weddellii
AGTCTTTCTTATTTTGGGGGTTCTTCCTCCTAGTCATTCTGTTGAGGGGTGGTTGAGGGAATGTACAGAGTCCAAATTATTGACCCCAACCCAAGCAAGATGCACCTGTTTTATAGAGACCTTAGGGTTGTCAGCCTCTTGTTCTCCCAGCCTGTCTTCTGGGGGAGGGGCCTGCTGTGCTGTTACTCAGGCAAACTTGTTTGGGTAGAGTTGCTTTGCCCCCTGTGGGGAGGGTATGAGTTCAGTGAAAATCAGCTTTTTGGGGCTTTTGTTCTCTGGCGGCTTTCCCTGGCAGCTTTCTATGTCTCTTCTGAGAGTCAGAGCAGAAGAGATCATTTCCAACCCTCTGCCTCAGAGCAGAGAGATCACAGTCTGTTCTTCAGTGAGCTCTCCAGGCCACACTATGTCCGTTTCTGTCTGTGCTGCTATAAACTGCAGTCCTGGGTTGTGCACCCCTCTGCAGTGCTCCCAGTCCTTGCCTCCAGGTTGGGGTACGTCTCTGCCCTTTGTGCTTCTAAAACCGCCAGCTGCCCCCAGTTCGCACGTGGGGCCCCACCACTCCAGGTTTCAGTCTGGGGGGCTGCCCTAAAGTCCTTTCCCCGCTGCTACCAGTCTGCTTGTCTGTGCCCTGTCCCCAGTTCCGGAGGCAGTTGCTCACTGGTGGTGCAGGATACCCATGGCTCCCTCCCCCGTGTTTATCTTCCAATATCTGCCTGCAGAATCATGGCTCCCCACTTCATATCTTGAAACCAACTGATATTCTGTGATATTGTTTGTAGAGATCCAGATATATCTTCTTACAGCTCAGGCTAATTTCATAGGTGTTCAGAGTGGTCTGGTGGATATCCAGCTCAATTCAGGGGACTGGTTGGAATAAGGTCCCCTACTCCTCTGCCATATTTTCCTCCTCCTTCTAAAATAGGCTAATCGAATTTAAATAAATAAAATAAATAAAACAAAATAAAATAAAATTAGGTCTTAGTGTGTAGCAGACTCAGATGAGCCTCAAAAGTAAAGAACCAAAATTGGCAAAAATATTTTACTATATGGAGTAGAACTCAGAGGCCCTGCCCTGAAGGTTTTTTCCAGAGGCTTTGAAAACTCCCTATTATTACCACAGAACCTTACTTTTTCTACCTTTTTATACCCTACTCCCACCCCTTGCCAGATGTCCCACAGCTTTCAAAACATCCTGACAATTTTTTTATATAGTACTACATATTTTTATTGGGATCTTTCAGTGTACTAGGTTTTGTTTAGAGCTCTTGGGTTTTCATTGTTTGGGTTGGGATTTTACTTTTATGAGGTGTTAGGGCAGAAAAGGGGGTGTGTTTTGTTTTTATTTTGATTGCTGCACACTCTTCTAACCCTTCCCCTGGTGTTGACCCTTCTGAAAAGATGATAATCTCATTTTCTGCATCTTGGAGAGAAATTCTTAACAGGTCAAGAATGTTATCAGGTTTAGACAGTTATTTTAGCCTTCCTTTTCCTTCCCACTGACATTAAACACAAGATGAGTCAAAATGTGATGTGTTCCATGATTTCTTTTCAAATATCCTTGAAATAGGCACATGGTTTCAGTTCTGTTCTGAAATGGTCTGTTCCAAAGAAGTGCAGCTTTCTGCTCCTCCTTACTTGTCAGCATTGTATTTCTAGAAAGTATACTAAAGAAAGCTTTTCACTGGACATAAACTCAAAAAACTAAACTTAAACTGAAAGTAGATGACCTGAATCATGTATAAGAAACCGTAAAATCTTCCTCCCAAGACCCATGGGGATAGAAAGGGACAAAGAAAAATATAATAAAAAGTATTGTCAAAAGCATTTGCTTCCATACCCAAAATAGGAATCTACTTCTTTTCTGACTCTGAAGCTGGAAAAAAAGGATGGATTTAACTGTGTAATCTTCTACCCTACCCTTCTGGTTGGACCTGAACCAATGTGACATGTAAGAAGTCTCACAGGAGAGTAGAACAGTAGTTTTCTGTATTCTTGGAACACCTGTTAAGAGGTTATAGGGGGTTTTATATACAGCAAGTAGAACTCCAGTCTTCTCTCACTCTTGGTGTAAAAAAAAAAAAAAAGCTTCGTTAAAACATATCCTTTGCCAAAGTTTCATTGCTCAAAAGAGTCAATGTAACTTTCAAACCTCAGGCATTCTGCAAATTGTGCTTTAAACCCTTCAAAGAGCTTTCTTGTAAATTCTGAGCTTAAATATATTTCTCATCATTTTCTAGGTTATAGCGATTTCTGAATTAATATCTATTTAACTAAAACAGTGATTAAATAAGTTATTTTTTAATGAGCCAGCATATTATACACATACTTTGCTATCACCATATATAAAATAGCCATCTCATAAGTGCAACTGAGAGGCTAGCATAACAAAGTGTTCAGGAAAGACAATGGATAGCTAGAACATTTAAAATAAAATAAAGATATTACATATTCAGTATGTAATAGTAGACTGAGTTGACACCCAGGATATTTACATTCTACTATAAACACATAGAAATGCTGAATTAAAAAATTATATTAAGAACAAAAGAAAATTAAGCTGAGAGTGAAAACAGGAAAGAGAAAGTCCCATATGCTGGGGAAAAAAGAGAGAACTCAAAACCAGAGTGATGAGCTGAAGACAAATGACCCACACAGTCTTAGCCTCAGATACAGGTCAGGGCTTATGGTATTCAGGGAGGCACATTATAAGAACTGAGGCCCAGGAAAAATGGGGGGATTGAACTGTGTTTTCTGAATAAAGCTGGGAGCATGAAGGGCTGTCCCATATGTGAGATCAAGGAATGAGGGTATAAAATACCTCAGTGCATTAACCTCAGCTAGCTTCAAGAATCCTATCTTCTTCCTAAGGCAGCAGATAAAAGAAGAGTTATTTGTGAGTCATCAAAGCCTTAATCCCAACTCATGCTCAAGTACAGAGTCTAAATTCCACTCCCAAGTGGCACAGAAACCCAAGAGTAACACATCAACATAAATAATGATCTGAAACAATGAAATCTGTAAAGTCCTGACTGATACCAACCCCAAAACACTCTATTAGGATACAAAGGCCCAGGGCACATAGGGCTCCAGAAGCAACCTCTGCTGCATATGAACTAACAATAAATACGACAAATCATGCAAGGAACAAACCACCAAACAATGGGATAATTGGCACCTCAAGAATTAGAGAAAATAGATCCATGTGAAAAAGTATTTAAAATAAATGCTTACAATATTCAAAAATACAAAGAGAAGAAAAGAAACCATAGGCAGCACCAATGTCTTCAGATTTTGAGCATAATTTTGTCCATCAAAGGACGGAGGAGAGGACAGAGAGTCCAGCTTCGAGGAAAGTGAATTACATGGTACTTGAGAAGAGCTCGTTTGTCTGGCCTGAATAAGTAGTTTGCTTTCAGAGGTGAGAATACCCACTTCAGGAAATGCTGTTAGTTCATACAAGTGACATCACGACTTATGTGGTTCAATAGTCTTTTTCCTTGTGCTAGAGAAATTGCACTGACAAGAGCAAAAAGACAATGCAATTCTTTTTTGACTTTTTGGCAAACTTCATGCTGGTCATTTCATTTGCTACGTACCAGCTTTCATCCTCTTCCAAAGGTGGGTTGAGGGGCCTTGGGAAGAGTTTTGATTCTCTGCTCTTCTTGTCCAGTAAAATTACTCATTTGTTGTAATTTTTTCCAGTATTAATAAACTCTATAAAAAAATTTTGTTTTCACATCATCATGACCAAGAAGTTTCCTCATTCCCTTGTTTCTGTATCTTCAAAATAGAAAGAAATTCCCCAAGTACAGCCAGGATTGCTATGCCTGTATAAGTCATCCCATAAACCCAAATTACAATCTTAGTCTTGTTCCTAACTAGTTGCCTGATCTTGGGCAAATTATCATCTGTTTATTCAATGGTGACATAGAAAAAAATAGCCTTTTACCTAAAAAGATTGTTGGAAGATTAAATGATACAATACAGTAGGAGATACATTCTAAGATCCCCGGTGGATGAAACCATGGATAGTATTGAACCCTGTATATACTATCTTTTTTTCCTGTACATACATACTTATGATAAAGTTTAATTTACAAATTAGGCACAGTAAGAGATTAACAACAATAACTAATAATTATAACATTATACTGTAATAAAAGTTATGTTTATATGGTTTCTCGCTGTGTGTCTGTCTCTCAAAATATCTTGTACCATACTCACCCTTCTTCCAATGATGATGTGAGATGATAAAAAGCCTGTGTGATGAGATGAAGTGAGGGGAATGACATAGGCATTGTGACTTAGGGTTAGGCTACTAATGACCTTCGAACAATACATCAGAAGGAGGATCGTCTGCTTCCAGCCTCAGTTGACAGCAAGTAACTGAAACTACGGATAGCAAAACTACAGATAAGGTGGGACTACTGTAATCTCTGCAAATGTTGTTTTCCTGGCTGCCTGCCAGCTTTCAATCAATAATCTTGAATTACATTAGCTTGGTTCATCTATGAATAATAAACACTTTTCATCTAAAAAATCATCAAAAATATATGATAGAGCACTTGAGTTTGCACAATCTCTTTGGACTACCTCAATCCTCAATTAATTTATTTTGTTGACTGTTATTAAAATCTGGGTAATTTGTGGGGCACCTGGGTGGCTCGTCATTAAGCATCTGCCTTCAGTTCAGGTCATGATCCCAAGGTCCTGGGATCAAGCCCCACATCCAGGTCTCTGCTCAGTGGGAAACCTGCTTTCCCTCTCCCACTCTCACTGCTTGTGTTCCTGCTCTCGCTATCTCTTGGTCAAATAAATAAAAACTTAAAAAAAAAATCTGGGTAATTTGTAGTTCAGCTATTGTTTAACCAGATATGCAGGGAGAATGGGTTTCCAGAAAAATCTTAGGGACCACAATATTAACTACTTCTGGAATAAAAGTGGAATATTTCCAGATGGTGGTTGATTTTCCTTTCTCACAGATAAAATACAAATACATAACAGAATTAAATTGTACTGACTACCTAAGAGAGTATCCATCCAACAAAAGTTTCTGTCCCTGTCATTATGAATCTAATCATTTTCTGGAATACAGAAGAGAATCTGACCCAGAATACAGAGCCAAATATGAAACCTAGGTGGTAGTGATTAATATAAAGTCAGTATTTAGTGTAACAGGTAATGTTGATAGAGAACAGTAAATTAAGTAACTATTATGATATTAGGTTATAAAGACAAATTTCCATTTAGGAAAAAAACTTTGAGACAAGACAAAGCCTAATCATCATTATGAACTTATAAATAGGAATAATTAGAAGTTAAGAACCATGCATATTTGGTTGAAACTCAAAAAACTTGAGAAATAACAGTGCTTCAGATTTCAACCTAAAAAAACTTCAGAAAATCACAGAGGAATCCTGGAATTAACAATCAAAACAGAACAAGAAAACAATGGCATTATCATTGAAAGAAACTGTCCCTACTCACCTCTTTCAGGATTTAATACAAATTTCACCTCTGCATAAAAAAATAATTTTATATATGTAAAATAAACATTTCTGTATTATTTCACTGGGAGATACATTGTATCATGTCATATATTTACCATGTCATATATCATGCCAAATCACTCCTAACACTAGAGGTCTAAAGTAATGACATATCTACAGAAATTATTGGAGAAAATTCAGCCAA
>NC_138370.1:62351841-62374979 GCF_054177405.1 Leptonychotes weddellii
ACCCACTCATAAACCATCAATCCTGTGGCAGGCCTAGAACTTAGTCCTTAGATGTCTGATATATAAAAGAAAGATAAGCATATTATTACTGTATATAATCCCAATAGAATATATGTTCCATGAGGGCAGTGGCTTTCATCTGTTTTGTACCTTGCATGAAGTAGTTACTTAGCTATCTATTGCATATACGCATGGATAAAGTTGCTTTCCATTGGACTGCTCCCCTAATTTGGATGCCTCTCCCATCCCTTTTTAGGTTGACACCAGCCACATCCAAAACCTCTCAGATTTCAGAATCTTGATTTGGACAGGTGAGGTGGAGGCCCACCTCCTGTGGGCTGAGGATCTATGACACATGGAAAGCACAACTCTGTGGGTACACACAATATAGATATGGAATTTATTGTTGACCAAAGCTGAGGTCTAATTTACCCCTAAAATGTGAGTTATTAGGACTTTTATAAATTTTATTGTTAAGAAAATCAAGTCTGTTCTTCATGGGCAAAGAACCTTAAACAGAGTTTTTAAGTTACGGAGCTTGCCTTTATTTTCTGTTCTCTTCCTTTTTTTTTTTTTAATAAAGAAACATAAATTCAAATGTATATAAAGAAAAGCAAAAGACTGATTTTGCATCTATTGATCATTTTCCTTTTTTATTTTGATATAAAGCTGAATTACATTCATTGGTTTCAAAGAATTAAAGTAACCTTGCATTTCTGGGATAACTACCACTTTGTTTTTATGTAATATCTTCTTATATGTGATTGGATTTAATATGCTGAAATTTTATTAAGGATTTGGTATTTATGTTCATGAGGGATATTGGTCTGCAATTTTCTTTGTTTTGCTTTTTTTTGTAATATTTTTGACAAGTTTTAGTATTAGGGTGGTGTTGGCCTCATAAAACAGGTCGGGAAGTATTCCTATCCTCTCCATTTTCTGACAGAGCTTGTGAAAGATTGGCATTTCTTCTTTAAATATTTGTTAGAATTCCCCACTGAAACCATCTGAACCTGGAGTTTTCTCAGCGACAAAGACCAGTTTTAGTAACACATTTTATTCTGCTCCAATCCACCTGAAAGAATGTACAATAAATACCTTCTCCTGGTATCTCATTTAAGATGTTTGAGCCACTGTTATTCAATAGACAATGACAGTGACCATGAATAATAACTGATGAATTATCAAGATCAAAAATTGACATGATGTTCATAGGAAAAAAATGTTCAATTTCCTATTTTGGATGAAAGATGACCTGACTATACCAGAGAATTAGAAGTCTGGTTAGGTAACCCATACCCAAATCCAGCAAGTCAAAGCTTGGGGACCAATACTTCCAATGCTTTCCAGAGCATACTCAGTATAATTTGTCTTTTCTGTTCTTGGCACTCATGATTACCGCCCATGTTCCTAATTTCCAGCAAAAATAAAACATCAATGAGCCTGCCAAGGCATTAAAGTTTTACTTCAATGAAGTAAAAACTGCCAATAGAAGCCAGATCTAGATTATTATAAACATATGTAATTTTTGTTTTTAATCCCCCACTCCCAAATCCCAATCCCTGTTAAATTTTCAGGACTTTATTTCACTCGTGTACATAACCAATATATGCAGGTAACTCCATTAAGAAAAGATATATATCTTTTCATTTGTCATTTTGTATTTTTCCATTCTCTATTATAAGTCTCAATAAAGAATACATATATTCTACCTTAAGGACTATAAAAAGTTTTAGACTGAATGTATCAAAAAACATTCAAATGTGTTTCTGTCAAAAGACAAGACATGGCCATGAAAAAATAAGTCTGAATTGTAATGAATGAACTAAAACACTATTCATTTCCTCTGTTGGCTGCATACTTATTGTAGTGAGTTTACATACTCCATTTATGTAAGGGATGCTTCTCTTAGAATTGCCTTCAGAAGCTACCCCATCCTCCTGACAGTCCTCAGTGGAGTGATTTGGATTACTGTTAACAGATGAAAGTCATTAATGGCTGTGCTGGATATTCTCCATTAGCTCCTCCAGAACTATTCTCCATGCCTCTCCACTCTGCTCTGTGTCCTGGGAGATTGATCTGTATGGGTCTATTAAGGTTCCCTGGCTCTCTGGCTTTCTCTCAAGTTTGGCCAAAGGGAAGCACCATCAGAAATTTGAAAGCAAAGAGGAGAATGAGCTCAGAAATGTGGCTGTCTTCCTCCTCTAAGGTCCCCAGGTCTAGTGTGAGAGCTCTCACCTACATCTCTTTCTGCATTCTAATAGCAAACCCCTCCTTTTATCCCTTTCAGGCCCAGGAAGCATAAGGAGTCCCCCATTCCGTGTTGGTTTCCCATTTTCTATTCACACCTTCTGTAAATAGATCCTTTATTAAAGACTCCTCAATCTCTCTCCCTCTCTCTCTCTCTCTTCTCTCTCTCACACACACACACACACATTATGTGAACCAGCAATAAGCTTCTTGCCTAACCCTGACTAATAAAGGGGTCCAGTCTGCCAAACAAGATGGATGATCAAGCTGGGTAACATGTATTTTTAGTACAAAAGAAAGACTGTATAATCATGACAGTAATTTTTTGGCATTTCTCATTCATTGGTTCTGCAGTACTTTCCAAAAGAAAAGTTCCAAAATTATTTAGAGCAGGGACATCATATTCCAAACATCTAATTTCCAAAGGTGACTACTTCGATGGAAGCACTATTCATTTTGCTGTTCAAGTTCTGGGTGCTTGTTGTTTTTAAACATCTGATGACATTATCATCACATTTTATATCTTTTCATCCCTTCACACACACACACACACACACACACGCACGCACCTTGGAATTGCTGAGTGCGTAATCAAATTTGGGGGCTATACAGGTCCAGATAGTAAAAACAGGAAATAGCTTATTATTAGAAAGAGAGAGAGAGATTGAGATAGAGAGATCTTGACGCTAGACTGGACATCATGAGGTATTGAGAAAGAAATAAGATTGTTTCCAAAAAAACATATTTCATTAAGTAGACATATGCAAAATTATTTTCATGTTGTGAGGGGCAAGTTGTTTATGTAAAACAAGCATACATTGGAAGAATCATTGGTTTCCTCGGACTCTTTCAGAATCGGTTTTCTTTTTTAGAATATTAATATTTAAGACAAAAACTTGAAACCTGACCAGGTGGCTAGTTCTCTATTTGGAACCAGTTAATTTCACAGAGCTGGTGTTAAGCTATTCTTTTTCTTTTCTCTGTACTTAATGTACTACATTGAGTTGTTACTGTGGCTTAAAAATACACGACAAACATATTGAATGTTCCCAATGTTTTTAATTTAGATTTGCACAATCATAGAAATTAGAGATGGAAAAACTAGGATTCTTCCTCTTAATATGAACCGTAGTCCTCGGTCCAGGCTTGATTCTCTTTCTCTGATTAACAAAGCTAAGGCCAGAGGAGGTGGGGGGATGAAAAAAGCCCTCTGGGCAATTGCTCCCATTATTTCAGGATTTCTGGCCTAGCTTATCTCTTTAATGGAGCACCGTTACTTTAGTGATTTACCCTGGGGGCCAAACAAATAATGACCCTTTCTCTTGGCATTACACTTTAAACTTATTGGTTGACAGAAGTAGTGTCTCTGTCCCCTGCAATATATTTGAACAAAGATGTCATCACGGCAATTAACTATAGGATCAAGATTGGCTTAGAAAATGTAGCAACGTGAAACTCTCTAGTCCCCTCTCTTTGGGGCCATGAAAACAACCAAATTCAGTCTGCCTTTTAGTCATATTTAATTCATATGATGGAATACTGGCAGACATAGAATCCTATGTCAGTTATTCTGTTAACAGTGATCTATATATTTAACTCTAATATGCCCCATAACATGTTTTGTTTTGTTTTTTTTTCACTCAAGAGGCAAAATGGTCTTTTAAATCCTATATTACTTTGGAGATTCTCCTAGTTTTGCTTTTCTCTCTCAAGCACAACTCAATATTAGACTGATACAGCTAGCTAAAAGGAACTTCATAAATTATCTAGTTGCTTACCTCATTTTGCACATGAGGTAACTAAACCTAAGGAGTGACTCGCCTTTAACCCATTCAAGTTTTCTCCTGATATTCACTAACAAGACATAATATACTGTACTTTTAAGAATAACATTTAAAAAAGAATATGACCTACTTTCCAAGAGTTTAAGCCAAATATTTTTTAAATCAATTTGAAATTCCACTAAAATGTCTTATTTGTTTTAAATCAATTATTTCAAAACCAAACTCATTTGATGAAACTGTCCCATTCCAGTGTAAATAAACTGAGAGTAAATCAAGACTAATCTGGCCCTTATTGGATGCTATGTTAGCTAGCTATATTTTCATACATCTCTCTTATCCTCCTTATCAGATTTTAAGACTTTTACTCTTTCCTTCTCCCAATATGCCTTGCCCTGTCCTTTCTAAGTAATCAAGTAGACTGAGTGATAGAAGATACTGACAACCCCAAATCCACAGCTCTTTATTCCAATTCATATAGTGATAATGCCAACATCCGTCTTGGGAATAATAAATTAGAATTTATTTTGCTTTAAAAATACACAGAGCAATGAGTTTAGTACTCTTAGCAGCAAGAACACAACACGTATCTGATCAAAATGTAACAGAGCCTAAAAGTAAACACAGCTTTGAACACTGGCATGGGAAAAACTCTAGTGATTCCCAACCATCCTCTTTGATTGGTTAGAATTGTCCTGTTGAGTGTCCAGCCTGAGACTAGCACTTACGACCAATCAGTACAATAAAGCAAGTAAAATGCTTCCACTTCAACTTAACCTGTAAATTCACAAGGATGACCTATTTGCTCTCTTTGGGCTAGAAAAACTACAAAAGGCTCGTTCTAATGGAATAGATTTTTTGTTCATTATAAATGTATCCTATATTCTATAGAGTTCATTTGGTACTTACTTTTCTGCTTCTTTGTTTAAATAAATAGTGATCTCCATCCTAAAAACTTCGATTTGTCTAAAATATTAATTAGTTAAACCCAAAAAATGTCTCCTTTTTATTATTTGTCTGACATGCTTTGGAAAGAATTTTTAACCAATAGGAAAAAATTAAAGTTTATACTGGAGAACATTTTCCTAAGTCCATTTGGCCAGGTCAGTAGCTTTGGAATTTGGCAGTGCCTGTAAATTTTATTTAATTTAATTTCACTTTGAAAGTTTGCTGAGTGAATAGAAGTAACTAAGGGAATCAGAGAATGATTGATTATAGGTATTTTTTTTAATATTGCCTAAAATATGGAGGGAAAGACATCAGAGAGTAAGAGGGAGTTGAAGACAAGGGAACCATTCAGTGGATTAAACAGAATTTTAGAAAGACAGGTTCTAGTTTACAGGATGAAAAGAGAGACTCAAGAAGAATTATTTAATTCTTCATGGATATAACTGATATTGTTTTTTCCTATAGAACACAGTCAATATTTAGATGAGTTTTACTAAAGGACTATCTTAGTAATAGAAGTATAAATTGGAATTAAAAGAGTGAAATGAGAAGTTTGAAGGATTTACAGGAAGTATTCCATGTTGTGACCACAAAAGAATACAGCTTTTTGTGTTGTCTGAGGAGGGAGACCAGTTCCTCTACCAAGCATCTTCATTTCCAAGGTTGGCTTCTCAGGGGAGTCATGAACCCCATAAGTTTTCATAAACTGAGAATGTCTAAGAACAATGTGGCACATTGGAGAAAGGAGATCAACCATAGGGGGGTGTCAAGGGTCACACAAACACAGACTATGTTCCCACATAGTCTGTGGGTTCCCATATATAGAATATTATAGTAAGAAGAGACTGACTTTAGGAGAATGATCAATTTTAATCTGAATTTTCCTTTAAGTGCCTGCTACAAATCAAGGAGGAGTGGACTTATTTTCTCCAAGTAAGTGTGGGAGACCTACAACGTAAGACAACACAGCAGCAGACAAACTTGGAGCTTCTCTTCATTTCCTCTCAATCACAGGCAAATGAAGTATAAGTCAGACACAAAACTGAAGACAAATATCCTTTCCATGGAAATTTTCTACAGGCATATTTATACAAGATAGGAGTCCTGTAGGTGGAGAGTGGATGCAAAGTAAGAATGTGCCATAGCCATAGCATAGTTTAAAATTCATCCCAATCTAGCTCAACAGACTTTTTTTTAGTCCCTACTATGTAGCAAGCTGTGTAACACAATTTGAGACTCAGAAGGGGTGAAACTAAAGAAAAAAATTAAAAATAAAAAAAGGCAGTAAGAAAGATAGTTTGCTCCCTGAAATGGAAATGAAACCAGAAAAATCACAGCCTGCACTGTTTCATTCTTCCAAGGAAAGAAAATTGCTAAAAGTACAATGCTTTTGGCTTGAATAACCAGCTCAGAACTGCTTATTCTGCCCTTTGGCCAGGCCTCCTCAGCCCAGACTTCAGCAATGGTCTCCTAGTGATCACAAAACATAGTAGTCTTCTTTAATGGGGTTAATGAGACCAAGAACAGCTTTTTCAAAGCTGTGCCTGGAAACCTCATGGAGAAAAAAAAAACAGGATAATTTAAATGTGTAATAAGCAAAAGCAGGCATGAAATCAGCAATATTCTCTCAGAAGTTATTGTAACTCTGGACTTGGGAAAGAGTATTTGACAATTTAACTCATGACATTTATTTGTCAAATTAATTCAGCGTAGCCCAAATATGAGTGTAGCCAAAAAATAACCAATATGCAGGAAGAGGGGGAGAAAAGAGATGTCTCCTACAAAGATGAAATAATAGCTCTTAGGGTGCCATAAAATCCTAGATTTGTTGGATTTGCTTTATGTCATAGGAGTTAGGTGTCCTGACTTTGCACAACTAACTACTGAGTATTTCTCCATGGATCTACTTCAGGCATCTAAAATGCAACATGTCCAAAACCAAATCCATTATTTTAAAATTCCAATACAGAATGAGATCATTAAGGTTAGTTCAAGGGTCTCTAGTCAATCAAAGGGACAACTAACTATATTGTGGATGTCAAGGAAAGCTTCACAGGAAAGACAAACCTTGAGCCACATGTTAATGAATGAGTAGAAGCTCACAAGGTGAATGAACACATGAAGAATATTCCAGGCAAAGAGAAGAGCACACATAAAGGCAAGCAGGCAGGAAGAGCATGGGATGTTTTACAAACTTCATGGAATGTAGTTGGTTACAATCTCTTTCTACTCACAACACTACTGATATCAAATGTGTGGGGGGTTTTCCTCACATCAACCAATTCCCTGACTCTCTGGACACCACCATTCAATTCTGACACTAACTACCCGGAGTTAGCACAGACCCCACAGATTAAGAGCTCTGTCCCACAAGACTGCCCCCACTTCAGATGCCAATAGAAAGTCCTGGGCCTCCAGGACTTCTAAGTGCTTCTAAGTGAGGATGAGGTGAAAAGAGGCTGAAGACAGAACTCTGAGGGCAAAAACTGACTGGCTATAAATCAGAGTTCCCACAAACCCATCCTCTTTGATCATTTGTTAGAATGGCTCACAGAACCCAAGAAAACCGTTTCTTTATTATTACCAGTTTATTATAAAGAACATTATGAAGGATATGAATGAATAGCCATTTGAAAAGATACAAAGGGTGAGATCTGGAAGGGTACTGAGCACAGGAGCTTCTGTCCCCATAAAATTGGGGTATGCTACCCTTCCCTCCTGGCACATGGAGTGTTCACCAATCTAGAAGCTCTGTCATTTAGGGGGTTTTATGGCGTTTTCATTATGTAGACATGATTGATTAAACCATTGGGCATTGGTGATTAACTTCCCAGAGGTTGAGGGGTTGGAGTGAAATTTCCAAACCTCTAACCACATGGATGGTTCCCCTGGCAAACAGCCCCCATCCTGAAGCTAGCTAGGGACCCAGTAAGAGTCACCTCATTAGCATAAACTAGGTATGGTTGAAAGGGGCTTATGGTGAATAACAAAAGATGTTCCCTTCACCTCTATTACCCTGGAAATTCCAAGGGTTTTAGAAGCTCCTGTGTTAGGAACCAGGGACAAAAACCAAATTTATTTCTTATTATATCACAATATCACACAGTTAAAAGAGGGGTGATGGAGATGAAACAGGAGTGAAAGCAGCGGTCCAATTATAAAAGGACTTTATTAAATTTAAATTTTATCCAGTAGTCAATGGAAAGTTCCTGAAAAATTCAAAGAAGGAAAGTGATATGGTCATAAAGGTGTGTTTTCAAGAGATCCTTCTAGGAGCAGTGTGGAGAGTGAATTGGAGACATTCAAGCCACGACATTGAGCCAAACTCAATGAGGATTGGTAAAGAGCTATGGCAATGACATTAGAAAGACATGGTCAGATGGGGGAGACAGTACAGAGTAGACTGTATGGGACTTCATAGGCTATCTGACAAGGGGAGTAAAGGAGAGGAAGGAACTAAGGATAACTCCAATTTCAAGTTTGAGTGACTATTTGGACAACAGCCCAAGTAGCTAAGCTAAGAGGAAAAAGGAGAGGCTTTGGGATGGGGCAGGATGCAGTGAGAACTCTTTTGGACATGCAGAGATTCCAGTGTGTCATTCTGGTGGAAATGTCAAGGAGGAAACTAGAGTATAGAACTGCTCAGAAGAAAGGTGTTATAAGAGCTAAGGATCTGGAAGTTGGAGGCCTGGCTGTGATTAACCATGGGAATAATAAGTGCTTTTAAGTGAGGATGAAGTGAAAAGAAGCTGAAGACAGAACTCTGAGGGCAAAAACAGACATGAGGCAGGATCCTTGGGACAAGCCTTGATAGAGACCCATCTCTTCAGTTGTACGAAGCTAGCCTAATTAAAGGGAGAAAAGGGTACATGCCTGGGGTGAGACCCCATTCTTGATGAAGTTCTGTGATTAAGGGAACAGGGGCCTGGATCTGCCTTCAGGAGTCTTTCAGCAGGTCAATTCTTAAGAAGTGGGGGCACTGAAACAAATGGCATCTATGGGAGCCTGTTGAAGGGCTATCAGTATAACTATACCAACCTATGCAGAGTAGAACCAAAATTAAAGGTTAAAAGTTCATGTTTGAGATTATAGTGTGTGGTGACATGTGCGAGCTTGTGGATACAATTGATCCTTATTATTCACAAATTCTCTATTTGCAAATTCACCTACTAAAATTTATCTGTAACCTCAAATCAATGCAGGACTTTGGTGGTCATTTTTAGACATGCATGGAATGGTGAAAAATTGGGAGTCCCCAACATACACATTCCCAGTTGAGGTCAAACAAGTTGACATTCTGCCTTTCTATGTCACCTGTTTACTATAAGCAAGTTTCCTTTTTACAGTCTATTTAGTGTCACGTATTTTGCACTTTTTGTGATTTTTGTTGGTTTAAAATGGCCCCCAACCATAGTGCTGATGTGCTGTCTGGTGTTCCCACACACAAGAAGGCTGATGTGATGTGCCTTACAGAGAAAGTATGTTTTAGGTAAGCTTAGATCAGGCATGAGTTATAATTCTGTTGGCCATGAGTTCAATGTAAATGAGTCAAAAATATATATTAAATAAGTTGTCTTAAACAGAAACACACATAAAACAGTTATGTATTGACTGGGCGATGAGTGTGACCAGTCTTGTAGGAATCCAAGCCTGTATTTCCCCAGAAATATGTTTCAGTGTTCACTAATTCAATGCTCACAGTGACTTTATAGGACATAATTACTGCAAATAACAGGAATTGACTACTTATGTAAAAGGCTAGAATGTGCCTAGAGTCGCATCAGTCCTAAGTGAAACTCCTAATTTACTCAGAATGGTTCATTATACAACCACATAAGGTTCAGGATAAGTAGTGCTTTGAGTTTTATTTAGGTTTCTGAGGCCAGAAAAAAAAATTTCTTTGAACCACATGAACATTCATTGCACTCATAGGAACTAAAGAGGTTAAGCATGTCCTGAAGTCCAGGCCTCCAGCCTGTCATATACCTGCTCCAGGACCTTGGACAAGCATTTGCCCTCCCTGAATCCTCATGCCTCACCTAAAAAATGATGCAATGACACCACATGACCCCTCAGAGCCCTGTCAGGTCTGACAGTCCCTGTTTCTGCAGCCGGTCCCCAAGCAAGGGAAACTGCCATCACTTGTGACTTTAGGACTACATAAAGCTTTCAAAGAAAGATTTACTGGAGTGCACTTCCTGTATTTCCCAGAGCAACATGAGGACAAACTCATTAGGTTATTGATTTAAGGATTGGCAACTCTTGTCTAGTTTCAACTCCAATGACAAGAATATACCCAAAGAAAAACTGGAAAAATGACTGAGAAAATATCTTCAATTATTTCAAACTTAATGGCATTAAAAATAGAAAGACAGCACAAAGAGAAGAGTGTCTAATGGTAATTATTTAAAGCAAATGGCTTTAGTGATCGAGGCTGGATCCAAATGATGTGCATGCCAGGCTACCCCAAGCACCCCACTCTCTTTTAGGTCTCTGCAGAGAACCCCAGCATATCTTACCAACAATAGCGTGCTCCATTAAGCACTTGGCAAAGGGCTAGATGGACATGTGTAATCCAGACTTTTCCATGGAAGGTTAGGCCTCCCAGATGGAGTTCTCGTTTTAAGAATGTATGCAGGATTAAGATGTAATCCATTGTTTTAAAGAATACAATGATGCACAAAATAAATGTTCTAGTTTATTTTTCCTCCAAAGAATTCTTTAACTCTATAGGATGCACTAGTAAACAGAATCCATTACTTTACAAAAGGTATCTCTCTTCCATTGTCAGAGAGTAACCCTAAGTAGTAAAGGGAAAAGTTTTAAAGATTAAACATACACACACACACACACACACACAACCTCACCTTACCTTTTTCTTTAGCCAATGATAAAATTGCCATAGCTATATGCAGGCTCATACCTGACATCTGTGGGTGTCCAACCACCGTCTTCCTCATCTCCATCCTACACTTGGGATCTTGTAAGCATGGGTGTAGACACCAGCACACGGTGACAGCACAGTCAACACTCAAAAAAACAGACCTATTGGGCGCCTGGGTGGCTCAGTTGGTTAAGCGACTGCCTTCGGCTCAGGTCATGATCCTGGAGTCCCAGGATCGAGTCCCACATCAGGCTCCCTGCTCAGCAGGGGGTCTGCTTCTCCTTCTGACCCTCTTCCCTCTTGTGCTCTCTGTCTCTCATTGTCTCTCTCAAATAAATAAATAAAATCTTTTAAAAAAAAAAAAAAAAAACAGACCTATGGAAGAAGCCCTTGCAGGCTCTGGCAAGGAGTTCAAGGCCCCTAAGCTAGGGAATTTTGAGATTCTGGGGACTCAGGATGTGGTCTAGAAGTGGAGCATGGCCTCCAGGTGAGCAACTCTCTTTAATTCTTCAGGTTCTTTACCCCCATGGGGGAGGGACATGGCTGAACTGGCATATGTGCACTCTCTCACGATGCAATTTTACTCTTCTCCGTATTGATAACGCACAAGACTTTGCATGGTTTTTCTAAAGACCCTTCCAACTGTAAATGTCTCAGCACATTAAAAGTTGTTCCTCTTGGAGGATTTAAAGCATAATAGCACATTGCAATGTGTGTAATACACATGTAAATGTGTGATCACACACTGGACTGAACTTCTGGGGAAAGAATAAAGAATCTCTTCCATATGGAAGCAGCGCAAGACCTAAAATTAAAGTAAAATTAAAATAAATGTTTCACTGAGAAACAACTGTACACTCCTGTTCACATTTATGAAACGTAAAAATGCATAATCACTGCTCTATCTCCATTTAATAAACTCCCTGAGCAGTACCACTGAAAGCTCTATGACTATAGGAACCTTGTCCATCTTTGGCACTTGGCCCGGTGCCTGGCATCTAATGAATGACCAATCAGTGTTTGTTGAATAAATAAATTTAATTCACTCTTTTAATCTGCAGACCTTCAGCGCCTCTGTTCTAAACAGTTGGTTTAATTTCAAACCCACATAATAAATTAGACCTGTGTCTCCTCTCCCATGACTCTTTTTGTGGCTGGGGATGTTTTTCATCCTAGGTAATGCATGTAGCCACATGGTGTGGCATTGTTTGTTCAACTAGTCCTCATTGCAAGGACTCAATTTACTTATACAGGGCTCCTCAAAAGCTTACATGAGCTTTCAGCTTTTGGCTTTAGGCAGCAGACTGGGCCCTGGCAGCAGCCGCTGTGAGGAGACAATCATGAGACAGAAGGACAGCCGAGGGAGCCGAGGGAGCCGAGAGTCAGGCATCACCGCTCCAGAACACCGTCATGACGCACCACAGTGTCCCTGCAACCGCGGTGAGGAAGCAACCACGATCCACAGCCTTTCAAGTTTGTTTACTTTGCTCTTGTCATCTTTTCCTTCCCAAATGTCCTGGTTCTCAGAAGTCTACACAGCAAGCCAAGCAACTGCTGAAACAGAGGCAAGAATGCCATCAAACCTGCTAGGAGCTGAGGACGAGGAAAAGCAGGATCTTTGTGGCTCCTTTTCCCAAGATAAGGAGGACTAAACACATTTAGGTATTTTTTAATTATGCTTATAGTGCCATTACAAACTTGGCTCAGTCGGTGAAGCATCCGCCTTCGGCTCAGGTCATGATCCCAGGGTCCTGGGATCGAGCCCCGCGTCGGGCTCCCTGCTCGGAGGGAAGCCTGCTCCTCCCTCTCCCTCTGCCTGCCGCTCTGCCTACTTGTGCTCGCTCTCTGACAGATAAATAAATAAAATCTTTGAAAAAAAAAAAGAAATTACAGACTTAATTAAAAGACCCGTGATAATGTTGTCATTGTGTTACGTTAGGTAAAAAGAAGTGAGGTACCAAACTACATGCAGTGGGTTCAGGGCGGGCGGTCAGTCAAGACATACTGGTGCTGCCCACGTGCAGCTGCCACCCCCAGTGCCCCCCTGTTGCACCCCCCCCACTTTGGGGTCCCTTAAGCCCACCCTGCCCTGCAACACAAAGGGGTTACAATGGGCTAGTGCCCCTGATATACATAGGTCATTCCATTTTTTTTAATATCATCGCTAAATAGAAGCCGAATTTTTTAACTTTTATCTATTTGCATGTGTGAGAGAAAATACACCAAAATGTTTAGTAGTGATTATACTGACAGTCAGAATTGTGAACGATTTTTATTTTCTTCTTCATGTCTTTAGGATTCTCATAGTTTTCTACATTAAGCATAAATGACTTTATGGCCAGAGAAGAGAATGAGTGAGGATATGATTTGTTGAAAGGGAGACTCCTGAAGGAAAATAAAATCACCTCACTACTCACTCATACCTAACTCATTCCTGGTAGCAATTCACTATGCGCTAAATTCAATAACTGTGCCTTGAGTGCCTACCGTGAGCCTAGCAGAGGAGATACCAAGTAATATAAAACATGACCTCTGTCAAGGAACTTACAGTCCAGTTGGGAGGTAAGATATACTACACACACACACACACACGCACACACGCACGCACACGCACACGCACACACGCACGCACGCACCCTGCTGACCTTTGCCCAAATATCATCATTCCAAGGAGGCCAACCCTGACCAACCTGTTTAACACTGTGGCCCACCTCCGCCTCAGCACACTGGATTCTCTTTCCCCAGCTCCAACCTTTCTTTTGCTACAGTTAGCACCGTCAAGGGCCCTGGGACAGCAGTACGCGGCAGTGGGTCCACAGTGCCCGTGGAAGCTTCAGGATGTCAGAAGAGGAGCAAGGAGCACGGGCCTGATGGTTCCAAGGAAGCGCTCTGGTGAGGTGGGAGAGAGGGACAAGGAGGAAAGGGCATGCCAGCCTGGAAGGAGTTAATTTTCCTAACCCTCAAGCACCTCTCCTTGGGAGAAATGAAAGACTGCAAATAGCAAATGGATTTTTTTTAGTTGAAGGGCACTTCAGTCATCAGAGTAACTCACTTGTCATCACAATTTCAGGTGCAAGGAAATTTAATTCCTTACCTTCAGGGCTTACAAGCTAAGGTTTTCTAACCAGAAATAGACTTGAATTCAGGCTCCATGTGTGTTACCTCTGTGACCCTGGGCAAGTTATTCAACACCTCCAAGCCTCAGTTTCCCCATCTATAAAGTGGGGAGAAAAGCAGAGCCCACTGCAAGGAACTGAATGAGAGCATGAACGCAGAGCACTTCACTCCACGTCTGGAAGGGACGAAGCACCCGGCTCGGTCAGTGGTGGCTCTGATGAGAGGAGAGATGGCATCATTCAAGTGCAGCTGGCCCGCTATGTCATCTTCTTCCTTCTGATGTCTCAAAGCACACCTGCCTTTTATCAGGTCCTCTGTGTGTGTGCAAAGCTGTAACTGCACACCAGGCAGAGACATTCCCAACATCTGCTGCTCGGTAAGACACTCATCTCCACTAATACCCACCACTTGCCTCCCAGGAGGGCCGGCCTTTGTTTGGCCAGTGCCTATAATCTCGCTGTGAGTGTTTGACTGATGCTAGCAGATACAAGCGATGAAACCAGAGTGGGCTCATGAGTTCAGCGAGAGAAGATGTCCTCAGTAGCCCGGACACATGGAGAAATCCAACTGCAAACAGCTCTGCTCTCGTCCTACCCCATATTTTCAGCATTCCCCTGGAACAGCTTCACTTGCAGGGGGAACAGCCAGAGGCACAGTGCTCCCCTACAGCCATCAGGACACCTTCAGAACAGCCATTTTTCTCAGAAAGGGGAAAGTAAGACTGCTTAGTCATGTCAAGGTCTGAGGGGTGTGTCTCGGATTGAGGGAGTTTCAAGTGCTCTTATGAAACCCCTTTAAGAAGGTCATGGAAGAATGTAATCATCTTTTCAAGAAATCAGTTGGACCCTAACATCCAGGCCTCAGCGTTCTCCTGAGCAAGGCACCACTCTTCTTGGTAACCCTCAGAGAGATGAGAAGAACATATGTTCTACAGATTTCTTGAATTCAGCTTCCCCTGTGTGGGACAGCAAAGGTCAACAGTCTTCCTTGTCCCAAAGGAGAAGAGTTGTTTATGGTGTCAGACCACGTGTGTTAGCAGTGTCCCTGCCCTCCCTGTGCTTTGGATATGGGACTGTCAGTTTGTGAAACATCTCTACCTCACAGCATCCCAGCCAAGCACTAGAAATTCCATTTTACTTTCACTCTTGTCCAGCTCCTCAGGTGATACCTCTCTTTGTCCCTACAGTTAGCACATCCATCTTGTCGATTTTCTCTCCCATCCAAGCAAAATCTCTAATCATATCATGAATTTCAAACTAGAGGAAACCATTCTAATTTTGGCCTCAGAACTGAACATATTTTTTAACTCATTTTTGAACTCTTGGTTTTGTTTTTGTTTTTCAGAACTCTCCTGCACCTACCTAAAGCAAAACCAAATATAGTTTTCTAATTATTAATCTGGAACTAAAACAGAATAAAAAAATATTCTCTGAACCAACTGTGCCAAACCCAACTCTTCATGCCATTTGAAGACAATGTTTGTGACATATCCTGGAGGAAGATACTTCTTTTGGAGTTGGGTGGGGCCGAAGGCCTGAAACAATCTGATATTACCCAAGTGAAAATTGCAACAATGGCGGAAGATGGAACTTGAAGTCAAGGCCAAAGTTGAGTCAGAGGTCCGAAATAAATGAGACCAGAATTCCACAGTATTAACATTATCTTTGTGAGGTAACATCAGAAATAGGTCATGAGTCAGCACCACATAAGCCCATCAGAGGCCAGACACAGGCAAGAGTAAGGATCAGCAAAAGTAATGGCCTGGGTAGGCAAGAAACAACCAGACAGATCATGCAGATGGCCAGCAGATGCAGGGTTCAAGAGTCTGGGTCAGATACAGGAGATTAGTAGGAAATGGGAGAAGAAACCATAAAATGTAAGAAAGTAGATAAAAAGGGCTAATGTCCAAAAAGATGTTGCTAACAGTGGAAAGTTCTCTGAAAATATGAGAGCCAACCAGCCTAGGCAGATTAGGCTTAAGCTAAGATGGCCAGGAAATGGCTACCACAGTTTCCTGAAGGCTAGCCTGACTGACAGTCTGGTCTTCAAAAGCCCACCTCCTACATATGGCCCATGTGCTTGAAGCATGCTTTTTGAATGAATGAATGAATGAATGAATGAATGAACGGAGTTCCCGCAGATGCTTGCTATCTTTTCTTGTATGTACAGTGTGCAGCCCACTCATAAAAGAATAAGTCTAGTGAAGTTAATAGTTTTTCCCCTGCAGGCACTGGACTCTTGAATCAAATAATCAGGTAAATACTACCTCATATGTCTCTTTAAAACTATCTAGAAGGGTTCTTCGATTCCAAACAATACAGGTGACCAAAGGATGTTTGAAGAACAATATGCAAGCTGCTCTTCATGCTTCTATAAATCCAAGCATAATGCCTGTGCAGAGGGTTCTGATACCAAGGCTCAGCTCATCCTCACTGAGAAGTAATTAAAGCAGCAGTTCTGGTATCACCGGGATCTTTTTCTGGCGGTCTCATGTACTCCTGTCCCCAAAGCCTGGTTTGTCCTCCATGATTATTCTTCTGGAGACACAGTTTAGATCAAATCTCTCACCAGCTCAAAAATAAATCAATGTTACTCCACCATCAATTAAATAAAATCCACATTCTGACATAACCTTTGAGTCTTATGTTCCACTATCTCCCTCCACATGCCGTTCTTACCAGTCCCACGGAGCTGCCTGCTATTTCCACCTGTGTCTCACACTTTCTCACCTGTGTGCTTTGCTCAGGCACTTCCTCAGCCTGCAATGCCCTTTCCCCAGTTCTGTTCCCTGGGTGTAAATCCCACCTGTCTCGCATCACAGGCTCCTCTTTGGGCTATTGCTACTTCCCAGAAGCTCGATCCCTGTAATTTGAAGTACTATTCCAGCAAATGATCTGCATAGCCTACCTCTGGATCAGATGATCATACACAACCCAATCCCATCTGGTTCTAGAGAAATCTGTCAATAGCATAGCACTCTCAGGAAGAAGTACTGAACATATGAGCAAACTACCAAGATGAGAGAAAAAGAGAGAATATACTTCTACAATGAGCCAGAAGTAAGGTTCGTCGACACACAACTCTGCACAAAAACTTTAAAAATATTCTACTAGATGGAGTCAGGGTGTGACTACAAAGGGAGAGCACGAGGGAGTTTTTAGGGGTATGAAATTGTTCTGTAACCTGATTGTACTGCTGGTAACACAGACATACACATATGTTAAAATTCATAAACTTGAACACCAAAAGAAAGAAAAAGTCAAATTTACTATATGATCTTTTTTTTTTCAATTTTTAAGGTTTCTTCCAAAGAAGTGAACTATGCGTTAATAATCAGTCATTACTTTTCTGAACCAGGGTCAAATTAATGACTTGCCTTTTACATTCACTCAGCTCCAAGGAGATAAGCAGTATTGGTTTTGTGTTTAGGAGGGAGCAGAGGGGGCCAGGAAAAGAGAATGTTTTCTGCCAAACGATACTGTAGTTTGAAAACTTTGGCCTTTGGTATATGTAGTATTAGACCTAATTTGCAATTCCCTTTCTCAGGTACCTTTAAAAAAGACCTTAATACAAATATAGCATACAGATTTTATATACAGCTTTTCTTCACCTGCCTTAGATGTTTATATTTATTTTCATTCACTATTTCTTATCTAATTAGTTTAGTCATTTCAACTAAATCTGGCTCCAGGTGATGTAGGCAATTTGTTTCAGAGCCATAAAACTATACGTGTTTTTATTGTTACTACAGTTTTCCAAAGTATGCACCTATTTTATCATTTGTGACACGTTTTATCAGGTTAACCATTCATTTCTATATTATTAGCAATTTGAAGACTACCATAAAATTAGATACATGAATTAGAAATTACCTAATATGGTATTTTTTCCATTGTTCCTTTACATTAATCTAATTTCCATCCTCATCTAATTCCACAGCAATCCTCATTGAAATCCATGAGGGGTAGTTAAAATTCAGGTTCAAATGAGAAAGGATTTAAATGAGTCCTTAATGGGGGCCAGAAAGCTGCCTAATTCCTAGCCAGGTTATAAAAGACTTTCAACAGTGAAAAGGTACAGCCAAATTCTCAGCAGACCTTACTGAGGGGCAATGGTGACCAAGCCGAGTTTTAGTTTTTTGGTTTTGGGGTTTTTTCCACAGAGAATGCAAAGACCAAACAAAATATAAAAAACTCTCCACTTACTAAAGTTCTAAAAAGCACTTTCACTTGGCCAGGTTATATACACTGTATGTTTTATGGTGTGTCTTTATTTTGCATAACAGCAACTGGGGTATATAATCAACAACAAAAATGATGAAAATGTGGGGTATGGAAAATCCTTAGTGAAGTATTCATGCTGAATTAACTTCCATGATGAATCAATGTACGCCGTGCACATGAAGTCACTGGGTAGGTGACTTAAAGGTAAAATTTCAAGTATCCAAAAAAAAAAAAGTTTCTGTTGAGGACAAAACTGTTATCTCAGTTTTCTGACTGAGTGCTCAGTTAAAACTGCTCTAATGGAGGGCAATTTGTCCTAGGGAAAATAAATAGTGGCTGGGCTAAAACAAAAAGTCAATACACAAACAAGAAAAGGGAAGCAGTCTTTTCTAATATACCTCTAAACTTTCACACCTTTAAAAATACTCAAACATTTTCTTTAATTTTGTCTTGCTACTTTTCTTCCTCTGGGAAAAAATTTTAATGCTGAAGTATAAGCACACTCTCCCTCATGACAAACAATGGTATCTTTCCCATATTCTTCTACCAATTTCTCACTGAAAAATTCTAGATCAAAAGTCTGAGGAATTCCCGCCCAGGAAGGAATAACGCTCTGGAAACTTCAAAACTCACATTTTCACAGTATAACAAATAATCACCACATACAAATAAGGGAGAACTTTCTGCAGTTGAGAAACTGCAGTAGGATGAAGCATAAAATAAATCATAGTCGTAAAATAGAGGTCACATTTTGGGCCTTTTTCTGGTGCTGCTACGCTGGAGAGCTAGCATATTGCTCTGTAATGGCATATGAGACTTGGTAATCGTCAGTTCAGTAAACCAGCCATAAAACATAGTCCCATGTCCACTGCCTAGAAGAAATCAGGATGGGTCTAAAAGAGAGTAGGCAGGAGAATGAAGAGAAGCTGTCTCATTCTGCTTCCCCCGCCAGCCATCTGCAAGTGACTGTTATTGGCAGGGAAGCCAAAGTGATTTCTTCCAGCAAACCCTCATATTTTCTTAGCCTGGCAACAATGACCTCATCATTACTGATCCATCATAAGAAGGAGAAAGCCCACTTCAACTGTTGTTTCCAACAGTGGCAAAAGATTTGTACAGAGCCATCCATAGTCTCCTGGGCTCACTGGTGACAAGCTGGTGGAGAAGGGGCATAAGCTCTGGCCAAAGAACAGGGCAAAACAGCGGGCCTGTATGGAAGTGAAACCCATAGTCTCATTGGCACGGACTGCAACTAAGCTCTCCTCAAGGTCTCAGGGAGCCAAGTACAAGACAACAGTAACAACAATAGGTTGTCAAGAGAAACAAGGAATTGGAGACATGACCATAAGTGACTACATGCTTAATATGAAGAACGATAAAGGATGCCTTTAGAGAATAACACAGATGTTAAATAAATAGGCCATAAAACATTATAAAATGTATACTAGTTTTAGAAATGGTATGGTCTTTGTTTTCAAAAATAAGTCAAGAATTAAACTAATTGTACAGCAATTTCAAATAAAACACATACAAATTCCCAAAATGCCTTTGCCTCAACCAACAGCTGATAGGAAACTTTTCTAATTACTTAACCAAGACGGAACCTAAAACTTAAATTTTTAAGCTAAACTAGTAGAGATTTATGTATGTGTTCTTTAATGTTTGTATTTGAAACAAGTGAGACTGTGGTCACTAATTTCCTTTTGGAATGGCCTCAGTCCTCCACTTTATTATCTCAGCATAGTACTGGGGAAAGGGAATGTGGAGGTTGTCAACTTCAATCTCTTCAATTTATAGAATGGAAAGACCTAGGTGGCTATGCACTTTGATGAGGGAGAACCAAGTGCTGAACAGACCTAACTTCTGAGCTAATGCTCATTGCACTATTGCAAAACAACTGTGCCGATTTACAGCTTATCTAACAAAAGACTAAAAAGAGGGAAAAAGTATCCATCCTTTTGACTTGACTACCATGAGAATGTCACTGTTTTCTCTTACAGTTTTTGTGCCTAAGACCCCAGATAAATCCATCTGTATCCACACAGCTGGAAGTAAAGAATATGTGGCACTTTATTTGAGTTTATTTGAGTTTAATATAAGCAGCCTCAAAATAAACACTGGAAGTGTTTACTTTATAAATCATGTCTTATTAAGTTAAAATTTGAATAATGGCTGGGGACCCACAATCCTTCAACTCAGCCACCTCCTTCAATGTTTCTGAGAACAATGCATGAATCAGAGAGAAAGATCAGGCAAAGACACTCTGTTATTACCCAGAGGCCTTTGCCCCAAACCCCATGATAGTTTTTCTATTTATGTCAAGACCAGAGGGAAGTCAAGTGGCCTCTGATCCCTAGCTCACACCAAAGTCTCATGTTCATCCTATCCTTCTGATGACAAGCAAAAGTTAGTTGAAGGAAATGTGCCAAGGGAAATGAAGGGAAAACAAGAATTTCCTTACAGGGCCTTGAGCCAGTCTGACTTCCTACCACTAGGCCTCTCTAGGGCAGAACAAACTTCCCAGAAGAACAAGTCCAAAATGAGACCACTACAAGTATAGACCTTAAACTCAGTTTCTAATTACACCAAGGATCCACAGCCTTGTACTGTGGGCCAATAAATATGCTTGACCTTGATCCACTCTTATCAGAATTCCTCCCCTTAGTCAGCCGCAGGAAAAGGAAAAGCAAACACAAAACCTTGCACTCCCACTGAAAACAAACCCCCTATTTAACTTTTCACAGTGGAGACACACCCCAACTAAGACCAGACTTAAATAGATGCCTACATGGCAGACATCCAGCCAGCATCATCTCTCCTCTGGTCTTGATTGATAGGAATGATTCCTCTATCACCTTCAAATAGCCATAACCATTTGCCTATGCTCAGGCACAGATGATGAAGAACATCCACCAACTCTCCAAACATATAATAAAATGCTATACCTGGCCTGGAAATCTTAAACACTGCTCTAGCTCCCTGAGCCCCAGCATATTCATCTGGAAGTGGGGGAAAGAAATATAGTACAAACCATTGGGGAAAGGAAATGTAGTCTAAACCACTAAGGGAAAAACAAACAAACCCCCTCCCAAAAAAAAGCTCTTATTCCTTCTCTTGGATTGCAATCCCTTACTTTCAAGTGTCTTTTGTTAGCTTTAGTGCATCTTGGCCTGCCTCCCTCCCAGTGGGGTTCAAACTGTCTTGATACCATGATAAACCAAACACTGAACAATAACCTCAGGGTCAAAGCATGCCACCCAGTCCAGAAGGGCACTTGGCCAAGTTCTGTCTTCCCCTCTTACATAAGCCTACTCTTACTTTCTCAATGTTTTTTCCATTCATGCTAAGATCCATTTGATGGAAATTTTCTGAGTAAAAACTGGATAGCATCTTGTTAGGTCAGGTGGCTCTTTGCTTGGCAGGAAGGAAAGCCAACATGTAAATAGTCTCATGTTGCCAATTTTCTGTATAGAAAGTGATTTCTCCCTTGAAAATTCCAACACTTTAGAGTAAAAGCCCATATGGTCTAGGTTCTGAGTGTATGGGGGTCATGTTAGGTCTCTGGCCCACCAACAGATGCTGCCATCTGAGAGAAAGAATTTCATTGAAATATGTTGTTACAAGTTGAACAGATTTTGCCTCTTAGAGACTCACAAAAGCAAGACAATTTTAACTATTTAGGTTTCACACCAATAGTAGATAGCCATTGAGCTGAGTATCAGATCATAACATATCATATAATCTGGATATTCTTTGGAAGAGTTGAATCCAGTCTATCAACATAAGGAATTGTCTACATTCCTCTTTAATGCATTGGCTGTTGTTAATCCAACTATTAGGTCTCAGAAGACTTTTGGTTTAACAAACTTTTTCAGTCCTTGAGACATAGGTATGTTAAAATCACCAGGATGCCACCCTTCTTGAGAGCTAAGACAGCTCTCTTCATCTCATTGGTAGACTATTTTAACCCTCCTCAATTTTGAGAGAAATTTCTCCCTGGGTGCTCTTTTCTGAGTGGCAGAGCTAAGAACAGGAGCCCAATTTCCTCTTGTGGTTTTATCCACAGTTCCTCTTGGTTTTAGAATTACATATACACTTTTGGTGTGCCTCTTTGGCTCCAGCTACGTTATTAAACTATTATTACCTCACAATACTCTCATTAATCACCATGACAGATGGAAACCAGCCCTGGTCGTGTTCTCTGAACTCAACGTCAAACGGTCCTAATGCTAATGGAGATGACGCCAGCCATGAATTAGCTCTAAAAGCTTCTGTTTATCCCACACACACACCCCTCCCTATTACTCTTCATTGCAATGCTTTTTTCTTGTCACAAGGCTCCATGCTTCTATATGGAGCAACTCCTTATGGAATTCTGGGAAGTGGTTTTCATTGACAGACACCATATAATGATGATAAACGATGGACAAGTCAGCAGTCTTAAAACTGTTATTCCCCTAGCATCACACTTCCAAATACATGGAGTATTTCTACAGGCTTAAGCAGCAGAAAGCTGCAAACCTGGAAAAAGTTCTCCATTCAACCTCCTTTCACAGACTGAGGAAAAGAAGTGATACTAAACAGAAAATGTAAATCACCAGTGAGGTAATACAGCCTGAATGATGCCTTGAAAGTGTTGAGGGTACATAAACAGTTTCTTTACAAAAGAGCTTTGTTCTGACTTAACTATGAATGGGGGTGTTGGTTCTCTTTGCTTTCCCTGAATAAGTACAGCTTGGAGTAAGAGTTCCATGTAATAGTGAAAGTCTTCCTCTGAAAAGATGCATACATGTTTTAAATTCAGTCATGCAGTCAGGCTCTTTTAACTGAAAGCCATTTGATATCCTATCTCTTAAGAAGCTATTAGATGTATAACTCCACACAACTAACAGGTTATTAACAGAAGGAAAACATATAATAAAAAGCCCAGCCCTC
>NC_138370.1:62375079-62443779 GCF_054177405.1 Leptonychotes weddellii
AAAAAAAAAAAAAAAACCACTCCAAACAGTGCTACTGCTTTTGCTATTCCATCAGTATTAGTTTCTTGCTACTAATTCAATCACTGAGTACCAAAGGCAGAAAAGAGCTGTACTGTCCAATATGGTAGACACTAGCTATATGTGATGACTTAAAGTTTTAATCAATTAAAATTAAGCAAAACTTAAAATTCAGTTTCTCTCTTACAACAGTCACATTTCAAGTATAAAATAAGAACATGTGACTTATTGGCCACCATATTGGATAGTGCAAATTATAGAACATTTTCATCATTGTAGAAAGTTCTGTTGGACAGCATTGGCATAGAGTATTCATTTATTTATCCATCGAATAAATATTTGTTGAATACAACTGTGACCAAAACTAAGTTTGTGCTCTCAAGGAAGTAACATTCTACAAGGGGGGAGACAGACACAATAAGCAGTTAAACAAATAAATGAACAAGATCATTTTATCTAGAATTAATTGCTGTGAAGAAAATGAAACCAGGTGCTAGGGGAGGCCATGACTGGACTGGGGATGAAGTGGGGATGGGAACTAGTTTTAATCAGGTGACCACTGAAGCCCTCTCTGAGAAGGTGACATCTAAGCAGAGCTTCACTGACCAGAAAGAGGCAACCACAGAAATCTGGGGACAAAGCATTCCAGTTAGAGGCAAGAGAAAATACTCAGGCCCTAACACAGAAACCACTGGGAGCATCTGAAGGACAAGAAGAAGGCAAAGTGACTGGCATGAAGAGACATGAGTGGTGGGAGATGATGTCAGCTCTATCAGCACAGGCCAGGTTCAGTAGGGCATTGTCTTTCATGAAGGAGAGTTCAGAATGGATTCTTTAAGGAACCAAAATAGCACTCCATTGAAGTTCTCAATTTTGGGGAAAAAAAATGCACTCTGAGAAATAACGCATTCTCTTATTCCCTATCCAAAAGCAATTGCCATGAAGAGCATGACCTGATCTGCAAAGAGCTGCTGATATCTGTATTTATTCAGCATTTGGTCTGGAAGTCAATGAAGAATTTTATGAACATCTCATGACTTCCTCAACACTTCTTAGGATCTAGTAAGCATTGTTCATGGAGGGATGAGTTACTACAAAAATACATACATACGTACATACACATATAAAAATAAAAATTCACCCAATCAAAGACAGTGGGTGGCTTAGAAGTAAACTCCACACCAACAGCTCAATGCTTAAGAGGGAACAACTTTCAAGGCCACTCAGATAAGTAGCAGAATCACCCTGCCCAATTACCAGAGAAAATATAATCATTTGTTTGGATTAGTAACAGACTAAAAGTAGACTCATATTCTAGTGATGGAAAGGAATTTGTCAAATCCTCCTTTTACAAGAAACTGAGGCCCAGAGAAGGTAAGTTACTTTTCAGTGCCACATGGCAAATGATTTGCTATTATCTAGACGAATTAATCATTTTTAAAATAAGGAAAAATAGGTTTTATTCATGAACTGAGCAGGGACATTTATGCATCAGAGATAAAAATCGTTGTTCAAAAGCCCCAGGAAGGGGAGCCTGGATGGCTTAGTTGGTTGAGCATCTGACTTTTGGTTTCAGCTCAAGTCATGATCTCAGGGTCCTAGGATTGAGCCCTGCATCTGACTCCACGCTCAGCACCAAGTCTGTTTCAGATTCTCTCTCCCTCCTGCTCATGCTCACTCTCTCACGCGTGAGTGAAAAAATAAATCTTTAAAAAAAAAAAAAAGCCCCATGAAAAAGCGTACTGTTTACCTCACCTTTCTTCTGAGTCTGCTAACACTGCCATGGTCTAGTGGACAGAGGTTGCAAGGCAAGGTGCTCTTAGTAAGCAGGGAAATGTGAGAGGATGGAGTAGAAGCCAAGGAAACTCTTTGACGTCACATGGAATCTCAAGGGACAGAAGATTTACTACTGACAATTGGAAGGTGTGCACACGACCCATGTGAAAATTTTCCTCCTAAGATCTACAGGCCCTATGTACAAGGAATCTTGTCTTCTGCCAAGATTGAGGGAAAAAACAAAATATGCAAATATGAGTTTCCACCTTGTTTTTCTTTTCTCCTTCTCCTTTGACTCGCTGTCTTTCTCAATCAGTCCTCAGTACTTTCTTCATTTCCCTTTTCATCAGAGGGACTAACTAGTCATGTTACTGTTCAATGTTTCACATTGGCTATTTCTCTTTCAAACATTTTACACAAAACTCTCAAGTTTGAAATTTCAGGCACCTGAAGTAAATAAAAAATACTTTTCCTACTTTTAAGAAACCTTGTTCTAATTAGGAAGTTCATTCTTATGTCCAGATGCTATTGGAAAATATTTTTCCCCCTGTAAGAATTAGATGTGCCAAAAAGTGCAAGTTCTGATTTTTTGGAAAATTTTCAATGTCAAATTTTCTGTTTGTTACCTGGCTAATGCTTATGGAAAATGAACTGAAAGGAATCCTGGAGGACACCTAATTAGTGACTAAAGGAACAAAACCTAAAGGTCAGGAGTTCCAATCCCTCACCAGGCTAAGTGGCCAGGCCTGGCTATGAGGTAAGATGCATATGTCTCCAGGCATCTGGTCTCCCTTGCTAAGGTGAAGATAACACTGACCACTGGCCTGATGCTGAAGTGGAGTTGATGCTCAAAACATGAATTAAGATCATTAGAAAGGTTGTCAAATAGACAAACACATCAACATGAATGAGCTCTTCCTTCCCACTTCTTTTTACAATATAGTCAGTGTCTTGTAGACGTATTTTGGGAACCCAAAACATGATCCAAGTGAAAAATCATACTAGATGATGGGTGAAAATATATGAAGTATTGTTGCCAAACCTCTTAGGGAAGGATGTATGGCTGTGGGGAACCTTACAGTCTTACTTAAGGTTTCCAGTCAGGGCTGGGTCTTGCAACTGAAGATTACGACCTGCTAGTTAGGAACAGACCTAAAGTTGAGTTGGTATCTCAGTTCAAGCCAATGAACATGTGTATGATATCTGACTTGCCAGGGACAGCTGACCCCCAAAATGAAATCTAAGTGGATTATATCACAGACTCTAGACGAAAATGAAATATCCGAACTGGATAATCAAACCCTTAACACTGAGTGCAACACTGTTGAGATTCCTGAAATGGTGAAAGGAATACATACTGTCTGGCTGTAAGTAAACTTTATTCATGATTATTTGTTATAAGAAAATAAGAATGACCACAGAATGTACCTTTCAATAATTACAGTAAAAATTGCCCCTTTTTTGCAAAGATCATCTAGTGCTAATAATCCTAAATTAAAATGTATTAGCCCTTCCACATGATGAGTGGCCAGAAGAATAATAATACGTCTTCTAGCACTAAACATTTCACCACAATCATTCTGGTTGCAAGCTCTAAAATCCCAATGCCTGGACAAAGAAATGAAATCTCTTCTACTCCCAAGTTCAATATTTTCTGTGGAGGATGTGGTTTATTCATTGTTAATCCCAACTCCTGCTGGAACACACTTTTCCAATTTGTCCAGAGAGTTGTCAACAGGTTGCCCATGTTGCCCTTTCCTTCCTGGGCTGCTGTTCTTTGTGGTATTTTGCAATAACTCATAAATAACTTTCCTCGCCACTATCTCTGCTCTACAAAGCAAACTGCATTTTTCTTCTGTTTTGGAAAAAATTAAAGTTTTTCAAAATAACAGAGTCACCAGATCAAAGAGGCCTGATCATGTATACAAGCCCAGGAAAGCCACGCCTCACTGAGTCACTGAGTCATGAATGAACCCTTTTGTGAGTCCCCTTTTCAGTGGACGCAGCAGGAACACAATATAGGCCAACGTCCGTTGGCTTAAGTCTTTCATGTGTGTGATTGTGTGTGTGTATGTGTGTGTGTGTGTAGCGAGAGAGAGGGAAAGAAGGATAATATTTAACCAAATGCATAATCCTTACAAGGAGATTCTTGACTTCTACTTGGAAGATATACTTATTGATGGAAAAAACACAAGAGATTCTAGAGACAGAAAAAGTCAGGCATCGCATAATAAGCCCTTCCAACTTTTATAATCCCTCCATTAGACAGCTCCCTTTTTCATTTACACTCTAAAGGCTCTAGCATCAAAGAGAAATGAAGAAAGATGGAAAGTAGACCTGGCTGATGCCTAAACTAGTCAAGACTAGAATCTTTCAAAAAGTGAGAGGCATTTTCAATAGTTTCAGAATGAGAATGACCACTGGGGTCAAAAGTGTTTCAAACCTTCCATAGCTGAACTCCCTTCCCTTCCTCATACAAACTCCCCAACATCCCTGCACTCACCTGGCCAGCCCTTGTTAAATTTTGTCTCTGACACTCCCAGGCTCTAAGTACTATGTTGGTCCTACTTGACAGAGACTCTTCCTACCTTACTTTTGTATGCATCCTCCTCCCTAAGTAAAGGGCTTCTCTTCTTGCCCAAGAATAGTTATTTAAATAAACATGTATAGAGCACTTACCATCATCAGTTCCTGCATTAAATGCCATTGTGTTCAGAGAACCAAAGATAAATAAAATATTTTAAGGAGCTGACAGTCTGCTAGGGGCAGAAAACAAGTAAAGAATTACTATATTACAAGACAGGAAGAGCACAAGTAAAGAATATCAGAAAAATTAATGATTTATTCCTTCTAAGTTAATTTGTGCATTCCTTGGGTGATGATTAGCCAAAACTTGACTGATCAAGAGGTTTTCAATTGGAGAAAGTGAAAGACATTCCAGACTGAGGAAGTAGCATCAGCCCTTAGCAAATAAAGTACCAAGAAATGGCCACAAGTCCAGGAAGGGTGAAAAATAAAAAATAAATGGATAAATGTAGATCAAGACAGTTAGGAACAGAAGATATAGAGCCTCAGATGTTATGCTCAAAAGACATGGAGCCATTGAAAACTCTTCCGGCAGATTATCCCTGCAGCAGTGGGAAGGAGGGCATGAAAAGCCTTCCAAGTGAACAGAGTTGGATCGCTGATAGTAGAACTGACAAGGGGTAAACTAGGTCAGCAGCAATGAATGGGATGGGTATGAGAAAGAAGCAACAAAAGTGAACAGTTGGCAGGCTGTGAAAGATAAAGGGTGAACAGAAAGATAATGGTGCCTATAAGTAAGAATATTTTGGTGAATGACAGCAAATTCTGTTAGGGACATATTAAATTTGAGCTGAAGCATCTATAAAAAAAGTTCCAAGTAGTTTGAATATTTGAAGTCTTCTTCATAAAGATGGTATTTGAAATCAACTGGATAAAATCAGAGAAGAAGCAGACTTGACTAGCTCACAGTTGAGCCAAAAGTAGCATAATTTCTGATGTATATTAAGTACCCATTAAGTATTTGTTTAATAAATAAATATAATCTAGAGGGAGGAGGTAAGCAGAGAATTGAGGATATTGAGGAAGGCCTATATTTACAGAGGAGAGAGCAATGAAAAAGGGCAGGGGAGGATTAGTAGAAGAAATATAGAGATGACAATATCTCAGAGACTAATGAAAGAGCAAATCCTTAAAAGGAGCAAATATGTTCCATCATTTATTCAACAAATATTTATTAACACCTCTTCATGCCACATACTTTTTTGTGTGTTGGGGATACAGCAGAAAACAAGACAAACAAGAACCCTGCTCCTATAGCGCTCACTTTCCAGGAAATAATTAGCAATGTCCAATCCCCATTGTTTCTGGAGATAAGTGGGCTGAGGTTAAGCAAAGAGCAACTGGATTTGACAATTAGAGTGTCTTCAGTGGTCAATCTTCAAAGGCCTTTAAAGAGCAGTGTAGTGGAGCTGTGGTACTAAAAATCAAACTTAACGTTTACATGTCTTTTTTTTCATAAGCTCTTGAGGTCAGGAACCAACCTTATCTGTTGCCACATTAACACCATGTCTGGCAAACACTAGTTGGATGCATATATGAGTGATAAGGGATTAGGAAACAAGTGTTTAGGGATGCCTGGGTGTCTCAGACGGTTAAGGAAACAAGTGTTTGGTGATAAAGAAAGAACACAGAATGAACTTTTAAGTAAAGTGAATTCATTCATTTAACATCTGCCTGCTAAAGTAGAAAGATGGACCATTATCTTGCAAGTTACATTGGTCAGTGTTTAGTTAAAAACAAAAACAAAAACAAAAATAACCCAGAAGCCATTTGTATAATTGGGGTTTAACAGAGAAGCAATACCACTATAAGCAATGTGGAATAAAGGATTTATTAAAAGGACTGACCTTATGCAACTATAGAACTGGTAAAGAATCCAATGGAAGGCTATTGCCTCTGTGCATCTGGTGCAGGCCTAAAGTTGCTGTAGGTCTGAGGACTAGCAGGCAAACAAAAGATGGGTATGAAGTAGGGAAACCCAAGAAGACAAACTGGAACCTATATCTGCCTCTTACCACCTCCAACCTCAGTGACACTTGTGATGTACAGAAGGAATTGGTGCCCTTCACAATGAAGCTATGCACACATCTGACTTATGATTCTAAGAAACTAAAGAGGAGATCTGACAGGAGCTGGGGGAATATGGGCCCAGTGTCTACCCTGTGTCAACAAGGTGAACCAGCAGATCAGTCTCTCTGCAGGAGCAGCAGGTGCCTTGTACCCCTCCGACCAATCTCAGATTACAAGGCCTACTGCTTCACTTCCGCCCTCCAAAGTTCATGCATATTTCTTTTGTAGTCAACCCTAACTTCATCCTAACCCAAAACCACAGAGGAAATGAATTCTGGGAAATTGTTTTAGCCTAATTGACACATGGCAAAGCTACCACAGTCATCCCCTTGTCCATATACCCCTTTTAACTATACTTAACTTCCAAATAAAAATAATTTCAAAGTCATGCCTCTGCCTAACTCTTGTCCAATATAATACACTAACCTTCTCTTCCCTAAAAAGATACAAAGTCCCTTTACTGCAACTAGCCATATGGTCTTAGCTGATATTTGTAACTTCCTTCTTCCATTACCCATTGATATTCCCTTTGCCCTCAGCAGGTTCTCTGGCTGGTTATACTTCCTTGCCTGATGAGGTGACCCAAAGCTTCATTTCTGAAGTGTCTGGGCTATTAGAGTACTGCCTGAATTGAATAGTCATACCTGTCCACTGACTTTAATCACTGAACCTAGGAGTACAAAGGGGCTCCTGCGGGGACCACCTGAAATCCAGACATTTTCCTCCGGACTCCCATTGTTTAGTAGCAACCCTCAGAAGTGAGAACTAATTCTCCTAACCAACACAGTAATCCCCCTACCATTGCTTATTGATTCACTGGTATGAGGAGCCCCAGTGACCAGGTGGCTCCTTTAACTTCCAGTTTAATGGAACCATTGTTATATCCCCTGGATAACATGGAAAACATCCTTCTTTGGGAACTAAGTCTCCTACATAACTCAAAGTCACAGGAATGGGGGAAAAATCTTTGCTAAGAGAATTCTAGGATTAATAGAGAAAGAAGCTACTCCCATTTCCACTCCTTGATTTCCTGGGCACATGAATCCTGCCAATGAGCAAGAAAACACCATGTACTAGTTGCTGAATTAGAGCAGATTTCTGAGGACGTTTCCTCAGCCATTGAAGGTGTTCCCACCTAGCTGACACCCTGAGTCTTCTCAAGGCCATTCCACCATTCTATCAGGCCAGCTGGGTTTTAGAGTGTTAGGGAACTTGGTAAGATCAGCGAATTGAATGCTATGAGTCCATTGCTCAGAAGTAATGCTTCATGGAATGCCATGATGATGAATAAAGCATTTTTGTTTTTTTGGAATTGCCTTTCTCCCTTTATTTATTTATTTATTTTTTAATTTTATTATGTTATGTTAATCACCATACATTACATCATTAGTTTTTGTTGTAGTGTTCCATGATTCATTGTTTGCGTATAATAAAGCATTTTTAAAGTTCCCAGGTGGCGATTTTGGCAGAAACAAGAAAGCCAAATCTGTATCCAGAGAAGGGTATATTCTAGTGAGAACAAGTGCTGCTGCTTCTCAATAGAGGTGGTCCAGTGTAATCAATCTGCCAACAGTGGTGGCTGATCACCTGGGGAATGATACCATATTGAAGGCTAGGTGTTGGTCTCTACCATTGCAGGTTATTGCATAGCCGATTCCCCATTTCTTCTGTTGCATGAAATTCCATGTTGCTGAGAACACATAACCTCTAGCCCTGCTACTTTAGCCACTTTATCCATGAGCTCATTGAATAAGGACAAAGGTAGCTAGGGAAAGAAACAGATTGAATTCTACAGAGCTATCCATATTGTCCACCTAATAATTTTGGTCATCCTTACTGAGATCACTCTCTGGTGAATATTCATATAGGATGTAAATATATTCATGCTCTGCCCTTTGGAGAGGTCTATCTGCATATCTCTGCCTCAGATGTCCTTGTCACTAGCTTATAGTCATGTTCCTTTCAAGTGCTTGATAATCTAGCCAAACCATTAGCCTTTGTCAATGAATCAGGACATCTCTTCTACCAGGCCAAGTGCAACCACGCACAGTAGTCAATGTTCAGCCCATAGGAGGTTCTCCCTTTACTACCGTTCAATGCCACCCAGGAGTGGGCTATATAGTGCCATGACTATCCACCTTCAGGGGATGCTAGCCTATCATACAGAAGCCTCTGAAAACTGGGCCCAAATCTTCCAGCCATTTTAAGTAGAAAGGACATTTTTATGACAAACTATAAAATGGCCTGCCAAAAAAATGAGAACTTTGAAACGACAGATTCAAGGCTAAGCTTCCAGGAATGACTCCCAAAGCCATGTCGTAAAACCAGGCCCACCAAGAAAGCTGCTGTGCCTGCCATGACCAAGATGCTGTAAAATCAGGAAGCCTCTAGATGAAACTGGGCCATTACTGTAGCTATGGGATGCAGAAGGATGCCACCTCTGCCACAATCCACTCCAACAGAAACTTTCATCCTCTGCTTCTTGACACCTGTAAAACTAGACACAAGACACTGAAGTCCCCCCTACAGAAAAATTAAACTCTTTCATGACTATTGCTTGTCGTGAAAGAAACAGAAATGTGAATCTGGCCTCATGATGTTGCATTTTATTTCCATTTTCCAAATCTCATGAAGGTACCTCTAACTGACTGCCTGAGCCAAAATTATACCTAGAATCCTGCCTTCAAGGTTCTCTGGGAAATGCAGGTTTTATACATTTATACATACAAACTATAGAACAAGAAGGAGCTTGGAGTAGATGTTAAGTAAGCCAGTTAGTGTTATTACTGCCCAGAAGAAGTAGTTCCAAAGTGAGGTTTTCTTATGTTAGGGGGAGATTTTACATAGAAAAGAGAAAGAATAACTGATGAAGCAAAATCATAAGAAGGAGATGAAGTCAACACATAGGTGTAATAGGCTTACCTTATAAAGGAGGAGAGACACTTGTGCCTCCAAAATAAAGGAAGGATGCACAGAAATGTTGAGGTGAAAAAGGGTTGTGCTGGATGACCTTAACATTTCAATAATGTAGGAGGCAAAGTCAGTCAACTGTCACTGAGTAGTGAGGTTTTAAAAGATTTGGGAGTGGAATGGGAAGGAAATATGGGAAATGAATGGAGAGTTGGTAACAGATAAGTGAAAGGAAAGAGCCCCAGGATCCTAGGTAATAGAAGATATGTGCATTTCTGTGTGTGAATTCATGTATTTGATAAAAGCCAAAATATTGGGATTTTTGCCAATCTCTCATCCTGACTAGTTAGACATAATGGGTGCCTACACCATAGATGGCTGTATCCCAGCCTTGCTGGATTCCTGGTCTCCTCTCAACATCTATCTCCCCTCCCAGTGTAGCTGCGTATATATTTTTTAACAGAAAGCAAGAACCTTCAATTTAAGCTCTAAAGCGCTAATTATTAACCTTGGTTATCAAGGTTAATAATAATTTTACTTATTTTTTTAATTTTTTTTATTATGTTATGTTAGTCACCATACAGTATATCATTAGTTTGTTTTGTTTTGTTTTGTTTTGTTTTGTTTTGTTTTTTACTAGATTACTGGTTTATTGTAAAAGGAAAAGATGCACAAGACAAGGTACAGGGAAGGGCGGGGAGCCCCCACGCCCCCTCCCTGGGCTCCGCTCTTCCGCACCTACACGTGTCCACCACCTGGAAGCTCGCAGAACCCCTTCCTTTGGGGATTTTTTTTTTTTTATGTTATGTTAATCACCATACATTACATCATTAGTTTTTGATGTGGTGTTCCATGATTCATTGTTTGCGTATAACACCCAGTGCTCTATGCAATACGTGCCCTCCTTAATACCCATCACTGGGCTAACCCATCCCCCCACCCCCTCCCCTCTAAAACCCTCAGTTTGTTTCCTGGAGTCCATAGTCTCTCATGGTTCATCTCCCCCTCTGAATTCCTCCTCTTCATTTTTCCCTTCCTTCTCCTAATGTCCTCCATGCTATTCCTTATGTTCCACAAATAGGTGAAACCCTATGATAATTGTCTATCTCTGATTGACTTATTTCACTTAGCATAATCTCCTCCAGTCCCATCCACGTTGATGTAAAAGTTGGGTATTCATCCTTTCTGATGGCTGAGTCATATTCCTTTGTATACATGGACCATATCTTCTTTATCCATTCATCCATTGAAGGGCATCTCAGCTCCTTCCACAGTTTGGCTATTGTGGACATTGCTGCTACGAACATTGGGGTGCATGTGGCCCTTCTTTTCACTACATCTGTGTCTTTGGGGTAAACACCCAGTAGTGCAAATCCTGGGTCATAGGGTAGCTCTATTTTTAACTTTTTGAGGAAACTCCACACTGTTTTCCAAAGTGGCTGCACCAACTTGCATGCCCACCAACAGTGTCAGAGGATTCCCCTTTCTCCACAACCTCTTCAACATTTGTTGTTTCTTGCCTTGTCAGTTTTTGCGATTCTAACTGGTGTAAGGTGGTATCTCAATGTGGTTTTGATTTGAATTTCCCTGATGGCTAATGATGTTGAACATTTGTTCATGTGTCTATTAAGGGGAAAACATTTTAAAAGTACTCTGAAGCTTACAATACTTTCTGGGATCGATCACACTTAAAATGAGAGAACATAATGTAAGTAATTCCCAAAAATCCTCAATTGAGATAGCAATTTAGAAATATAATATTTTTTAATTCAATGAACCAACAGACATCTCTTGAATGCATACTGTTCTACATTATGGGAGGGTCTCAGATAGGGTCCTATTTTTGGCAAAACTGGCTCATTCTATAGACAAAAATAAATAGAAATGTCTACAAAGTTGATAGAAGAAAATATAGAATATCTTTGTGACCTAAAAGTGGGGGAGAAGTGTTAAATAAAACCTTAAAAGTACAAAGCAAAATAAGTATTATAATAATAAATAATTTGATTATGACAAAATTTTAAAAGTATACCATTGACAAAGTGAGCAAACAGATGATAAATTGAAGGAAAAACATGTGTGTATAAAACCAATTAAGGACTAATAGAATATATTAAGAACCCCTAAAATTCAACAGTAATAAACTAAGGAAGAATGCCAGTAGAAAAAAATGGACAAGAAATATGAACAATTTACAAAAAAGGAAACCCAAAAGGCCACAAGTTTTCGAAGACATGTACAAACTCATCAGTTATTAGAGAAATGGAAATTAAAACAATGAGCCACCATTTCACACCCATTAGACTGTCAAAACTTAGAAAGCTGGATAATAGGACACTTTGTAGATAATATGGGGACAAATGGAGGAAACTTTCATGAACTCCCAGGGAGAACAGCCCTTCTGGGGAGCAACTTGGCAGTACTCAGTGTGTTAAGCCATTGAGGTTTGTTAATAAATCACAGTTTTGTCCATCTTGACTAAACACAAATATTGATACCCAGTGTGAGAGAGTGATGTCCAAAGAAAAAAAAAAAAAAAACTCAGGGCAAAGTTTAGTGCATTAAGGGCTTGCCCTTCCCGTCTATTTTCCAGTTGGAAAAAATTACTAACCTAACATTTTCACGGATTCTATGTCCAGGGCACAGTTCTCTATTTCACCCAGTGAAGTTTCTTCTAAATGAATTGTATACCTATAATATATATACCTCTATACCTATAATATAGGTATATTGTATAATATATAATGTGTGTATATATATGTAATATATATATAATGTATATATATATCCATAATATAGGTATATTATGAGTAACATAGCACTAATCAGCTGACCGAGGACCTCAACCACTATTGTGGCTTGTCGTGAAAATGTATAATGAAAACCAAATACTGACTTGCAACAAAGTTTTGCAAATTAAATCTTTTGGAATCCATGCCTGTTTTAGCTATGAGAAGCGGGCATACAGAAGAGGTGAAGCATAGGTACCACCTGATGGAGAGTAGGGAAAAAGAGGCCCTTCCAGTGAGAGGACCAATTTGACATGAGACAGGATGAAAATGCAGAAATTGCTAGTGAAACTGATGCATTTCTGAAGCATTTCTGAAGATACGGCAAAGGTATAGCAAGGCAAGCAAGTCTCCATCTCCCCTGAATCTAGGAACGTTTTGGCCTTGTGCCTGAGAGCTTAGAGCAGGATTCTGCCCACTGGGAAAACCATAAAGGCTGATGATGCCAGCAAGAGGATGTTAGAATCTTTAATATTTAAATCACTAAGCCCCTCTGAGCCCTGCTAACACTTTAAATTAATGCTACCCATAGAAATATAATGCAAGTCTCATATGTAACTTTAAAGTTCCTAGTTGCCATATTTATAAAAGAGGCAGATAAAATTATTTTTAATAATATATTTTATTTAACCCAATATATCTAAAATATGTTCATTTTAACATGTAAGCAATATAAAAATTATTAATGGATATTTTATATTCTATTTTTTGTATCTCTCAGCTCTTACTGGCTGTGATACTCTAGAGTTTAGAGAAAAGCCCCCCAAAAAATTCAGAGCTTTTGAGAAGAAGAAATTGGAACGTGTGCACTAAAGCCCTCTCAAAAAACATGCTTTTCAACATTTAAAAAGGCCTTCTTGTCATTTTATTCAAATGTTGGCCAATATGAGTCAATGTATATATCCAAATAAAAACAATTAAATAAAATATAAGCAAAATAGTGATAATGTATCCTTTTATTTATATAAAGTATAAAAATAGGCAAAACTAAGCTATGCTATTAGAAGCAGGATAGTGATTACCCCTGTGGGAGGGTTAAGGCTTGAAGGAGGTATGATGAGATTTCTGGGGTGTTGGTGATATTCTATGTCTCCATCCAGATGTTGGTTACATGGGTGAGCTCCACTGGTAAAAATTCATCAAGTTGTTCATTTATGATATGTGAATACTGTCCTTGTGTGTGATGAGTATCTGTATATGTACATGTGTGTATATGTACAACTTCAATAAAGTTAAAATATAAAGTGATAAGAACTTGAACTTCTTTCTTTAATAATATGAAATAATTTAAGGATCAAACATTTGGATACAAATAGAATGCCTTTGCTGGCATCATCTTCACAAAGGATGAGTAACTCAAATATTGTGGCATAAAAAATTTATGATGCATAAATTCTCCTGTTTTCAATGGTGAATAAATCAAACATTAACTTTACTTTCACCTCAGTTAATTTGAACATGGCCATGTGATTTCAAAAAATTATCTTCAGAAGTGTATTTTGAAGTAGGATCCACAGCAAGTTAAAGTTGTGTTTGAATGTGAATGAATTGTCTTTATTTCAGGATATATATATTCTTTAGATATTAATCTACTTCAGTTCTTCCTTATCTACACATGAAATATGCAGCACATTCCTTTGGGATCTCTTGGAAAATCTGTTCCTTATGAGAAACTTGGAACCTAGCACTTACTAAATACAACATTCAAAGAAAAATGCCATATTATCAATAAGAATATTATTACCTTTATTTTATTACATATGGTGATTAAGACTTATTCTCAAATGTCCAGAGCATTGCAAAGAAAAAGCCAAAAGGAAACCAACGAAATAATGAAAGATTAAAAAAAAAATGTGGGATCAAGACTCAGTGTTATCTCCCTGGAACAACTTCATTTCCAATACCTCCCGCCTCAACTCCACACACGCACACAACAACAGTGAGTCTGGCACCAATTAAAGAGAAGCCAACAGAAACTAAATTCCAGATCTACAGTGCAGGGTGGAATGATGAGGTACCCTGGCAGCTTGATTCTGCAGTCCTTATACAAAACAACACAACTCCAACCATTCAAGGAAAGACTTACTTCAGGTCATGCCCATAAAGAAGAGGTTGCTTCCTACAGCCAGCTTCAGGATGGAGTCCTCCATGTCCTGCCAGGATACCACATTCATGCTTTAGAACAACTCTGCTGTATTTTAATGGCTAGCTTATTTTCCTCACTAAACCATGAGCCCCTAAAGGGGAGAGTATTTAATGTAATGCCTGACACAAAGTAAGTACTTCTTGAATTGAGTTTAAAATATTTTTTACCAAAATAAGAGAAATGCTTTAGTGTAAAAGTAGGTGAAAAAAAAAGCTGAAGACCTTTAAAATATATACTAGGCTTATTTTTTTAATTGCTCAGGAAGATTCATCTTAAGAGTCCTTTGGAGTAAGAACCTAGTACCTTGGAAAAGAGTCGCTTAGATTTGTCTTGCCTGCTGCAATATGCCAATGCTTGAAATAGTTCCTAGGTCCATGGTTGTTCCCTGAGAAATAGCTAATGAATGAATGTACAAATGAACTAACTTTCCAAAGCACTTCCAAAGCAATGTACAAATGAACTAACTTTTCCAAAGCACTTCCAAAGACCATTACCACAGTGTTCTCCACTCTCTAGGACTCTCACCAGAAACTTTACAGCCCAACTCATCATAATCACCAGATGGGCTACTTCAAATGCAGATTCCTGAGCCCCACCTGTATTGTATTAGTCAGGGTTCTCCAGAGAAACAGACCAATAGGACGGATGGATGGATACATAGATAGATAGATACATAGATACATAGATACACAGATACATAGATAGATAAATAGGAAATTGGCTCACAAGATTATGGTGGCTAGCCCAGTAGGTTGGGAGATCAGGTAAGTGTTGAATCCACAGAGTAGGCCAAAGGCTAGAAACTGAGGCAGAGTTTCTATGTCACAGTCTTGAGGCCCAATTCCTCCTCTTTCCGGAGCCTTAGTCTTTGGTCTTAAAACCTTCAACTGATTGAATGAGGCCTACTCACATTATAGAGAATAATCTGTTTTACTCAAAGTCTATTGATTTAAATATTAATCACATCTAAAAATACCTTCACAACAACATCTAGACTGGTGTTTGATAAAAAACTGGGCATCATGGGCTAGCTAAGTTGACACATAAAATTAATCATTACACCCACCATGAAAACTCACCTAGAAAGTTTGTTTAAAATGCAGAAGGTCTCGGGGTAGGGCCCAAGGAAGTGCATTCTTTTAAAGTTTATTTATTTAAGTAATCTCTACACCCATTGTGGGGCTTGAACTTACAACCCAGACACCGAGAGTCACATGTTCTTCCAACTGAGCCAGCCAGGTCCCCCAGGGAGTGCATTTTTAACAAGCATCCCATATGATTCTGATTCTGATTCAAGTGTTCCCTGGAACCACAGCTGGAGAGACACAGCAGTTTATATGCTTGCTGGGTAGCTTTTAAAGCACATGATACTACCCACATTCTGGAATTTGAAGGCAATAGCATGGTGTGCAGTCCAGCATCATGGTGAGATGGACACGGCTGGTTATCAGGGTTCAGTCAGAAAAGCAAAAACCCACCAGTTGCTTTTTGAACAGAGAGAATTTAATACAGGAATTATTTAAATAAATATTGAAGGACTGAAAAACAAAAGGGAACTCTGAGGTAACACAGAGATGGTTCTGCAGGAGGCAGCTGCCCCCTCTCAGGCTGGGGGAACTAAGAGAAGCAAATGCAATCATTAGAAACGGGAAGCCTGGAAGACCGACCCTGAAGAGTAAGGACCCAGACTTGCAAGGAAATGTGCTGCGTGACTAGCGTTGGTGTCTCTAGAACTCAGAGGAAGAATACTGTGGAGCTAAAACCCAGGTCTCAAGGGAAAAGGCACTAGCTGTCTGGAGCTATATCTGTGAGGGGGTGCAATGAGCCTTATTCTGAGAATGGGGGGAGAACTGGAAACTGGAACCCAACTGTCACTGCCCAGCTGAATAATTATTCCTGGGGCAACATTGACAAAAACAAGAAGTAGACCAGAAGTATCCAGTCCTTCCTCTCCCATCTTTGCAGCACCCCTGTAGTGCCCCCTATTGGCATAACCTAGCAAGGAACCTGCTGGTCCAAGAGAAAGGCAATCTACAGAGTTCTGACCCCTGCATTACAAAGCACAGTAAGGGGGGGGGGTGGGGAACGGGGGTGGGGGAGGTTGGACTGAGAGTCAACACCACGGATAATCAAGATATCGGTGTCACCAAAACCACCCCAGATGAAACAACAGCATCCGAAGGAGATTAGACAACCTGGGCCATATATGATAAAGAATCTCTCCTGCTTGAACCAGCACATCTTCTGTTCTCACACAACTAATGGCAGATCTTCAGTCCAGCAGTTCAAAAGCATACATCAGCTTTAGCAATTTATTGCAATTTAGCAAACCAAGAGACTTGATGAATTTAAGTAAATGTAAACATAATGTGGTTCAGTTATAATACCTATAAATAATAAAGCCTGGAGATGTTCAGCTTCTGGTGCTGTGAACTTATTAGAAATGCAAATCTTGGACTGCCTTGCAAAAACAAACAAACAAACAAAAAACCCTACTAAATCAGAAATCCTGGGACCAGGACCGGCAGCCTATGTTTTAACATGCCCTCCAAGTGATTCTGATGCACACTGAAGTTTGCGAACCACTGTACTAGTGCATGCCCGTAGCTTACTTCATCAAATTTCTGAATTGAGGGATCTTTCTTTAGTTCCTCCCTGATGCAAGGTTTCCATGTATCTTCTCTGGTTTTCATGTATCATCAATCATCATCCTGCCACAAGTATTTGATTAATAGTCAAAACCACGCAGAACATAAATTACAGAAGTTCCCAACTTCCTTTGGCACATGCAGATATCTTGCCTGTTTGTATCTATAATTTTTTTCAGACTTGCCCTGTAGTCCAAGGGCCCAATTTAAGAAAAAAAAAAAAAGTACTGTTTTTCATTTATTTTTAGTAATAAGCTAAGTAATTAAGTCTTTTCTGGTTCCTGAAGCAATCCAACTTTTCAGAGAACTTTAAAGTGTACAAAGAAAATTTAGTTAATAGGCATGGACATTAGGGAATCAACTTACTAAAATTAAAGTCCTGGAGAGGTCACAGCATATAACCAGATTTAGGAGGATTAAACACATTATTGTGCTTCTTTTCTCCAACTATCCATGTTATTTTCCATATTAATGTTTTTCTCCATAGTTATTCAGGGAGGATGGATTTGTCACATGAAAATGCCAGAATAAGCTTAACCCCTAAAAAAGGTCTTCCAAATCAGAGGTTGCAAACTGGTGCCCAGGAACAGATTGAGCCAGCAGACAGATCTCGTTTGACCCACATACTGTTTTGTTTGTTTGTTTAATATTTGCCAATATTTTTAAGTTGGGAGCTTTCACATAAAAATCCAGACTTCTGGCTTCTCTTGGCCCCCTATCCTCCCATGACAAATATGGCTGGAGCCCTGAAGCATCTGCTCTCCCAGGAGGACACAGACCCTCCAAGTTACCCTAGTCCCCACCTACATCATTTGACTCACACTAGAGTTTATGATTTCTGCCTTACATCCTACCCAAGGGGCTTCTCAGTCGGGAGTGTCTTCTGTCCTTTTAAACTAAAGGGACACCAAAAAGTTAAGTTTCACTCTACAGACCAGGCTTATCCCAACTGCTTTTCTGGAATGACTTCCAGAGTGCCTTCTGGAGTAAGCCCCACTCGTTCTCCCAGACTGTTCTCCCAGACAGGTTCACGTCACCTATCCTCTCCATCAGGATGCCCTCCCTCACATCCCTCCTGGCCCTTCATCCTTTGGTCTGCTATTGAATCATTGCACAGATTTTTCAGGCCCTGAAATAAAACACCTCTTTGATCCCAAGACTCTTTCAAAGCCAATGTCCAGCCTGTTCTCACCCTTTCTCTTTCATCTCCACTTCTTCATTCCCTGGTCACTCACTACCCACCCCCCAATCTGCTTCACTCCAGCTTCTTCTCCCACCATCCTAACTGAAATGGATCCGGTTGATATCATTAATGGTCCCCTACTTACCAAGTCAAATGGGTTGCTTCAGTCTGCATCCTTCTCCCCCTGCCTCTCTGTGTCCTTTCTTAATCCTCATCCTGCAAGTGTCTGTTTAGGCCTCACTCCCTCCTCTGAGCCCTCCCGGGGCCCTCAGCTGGGTCCAACGCCCCACTGAGCCAGTCTCTCATGACATCTTATTCTTGTCACTATCATCCCACTCCAAACATATCATAACTCTCACTTAGGAATCAGTCTTCCCCCCTGAAAGTTAGAGACTGTGCTTCATCCACCTTTGTACATACAGTGCCCAGTCCAGTGATTGGCATCCAATAAGCACTTGATAAATATCTATCAGTAAAGAAATAAATGGATGAATGATTAAATGAACCAAGAATTAAAGCATCTTTTAAGTTAATTAGGAGTAGGAAGGCCTAAAATCCTCCCAGAAGAAGCAATTTGTCCCAAAACAGCTTTATCCAGGAGGCCACCTTACATAAAGCAAATTAAATCAGGTGAAGAAAGAAGTATATGCTTTTCTCCTTTTCTTGGTAGACATTTAAAAGAGTTTGGATTAGTAATGTTCTTCCGTATCTACGAGGGATTTTAAGAAGTCACCACCCCAGAATATTTTACAGCTCCAGTTACACAGTGATGGAGGTACCCAGAAAGACTCTGCCCTTGAAAGAGAAAGAAAACCAGAGATTCAGAGCAATAAAAATAACACAAAGGAATAATAAGGTAGGGATGAAATAAACATGCCCCCAAAGCCCTCTAGGAAGTCATTCATTGACATCATCACAGAGAAATAGCTTTATAAAATGGCTAGAAACAAGGCTGGTAAGCTACTCTCCCTATTTTTCTCCCTTTCCAGACTTCTGCTATCACTAGCTCCACTCCGGACCAGCAGAGAGGTGAAATGGAAAACAAAGAGAGAGAGGTTGGAAGTCCAGGCATTGACTCTCCGTGTTGGCAACAAGTAAGGAGGAGGGGCAAACTAGTCTGTGGTAGCAGGAAAAGAAGGTAAGGTCCTGCATCCATCTCACACTGGACAAGGGCTGCTCTGCCATGTGGTCATTCACACATCACGGTAATTTTTCTAGCCCAAATTCATTACATACAGATAGACAGATGATTCCAGACACAGATACAGATACAGATATGAATATACACATACATAGATTTCTCTGGGCTCAAAGAATAGGCTCTGGGAAGTTCCTGTGCTGCTGTCCCCTACTTTCTCATGTAGCTCCTGGCTTCCAGGCCACCATGGTAGAACTTCAACCTTTTGCAATAGCTGAAGGGACTTGGTGCTGGGACTAGCTGCCCATCACAAAATATCAAAGCATTTTTCATTCCCATTAAGCAACTGGAATCCTCAGGCAGGTTTACCCCTACATCCCTCCTTGTGTATCTAGAAACATCTGCATTGCCTGAAAGTATTCCACTTAGGCCCACGAGAATCACTAAGTCTCTTTCCAATATACAAAGAGCAGATGTATGGCAGGCACGGAGAAGCCCCATTCCATTTCCTTTGGTGAAGAGGGAGCTCACTTATGCCCTCTTCCACTCTCTCTTTTCCCTTTCCTCCACCTTCTTTCTTTTTCTGCCAGTTGACTGAAGGTAGTAAGGGAAGGGAACTCTCTGTAGAACAAGATGAAAAGGAAAAATACTAATTCCATGCATGCCTTTCTCCCAACTCAAGTGCCTTGCCTCATCCATCCCATCGTGTCCCCCCAAAAAGATCATAGTGGAAAATAAAACTATTTCATTGATCAACTGATATACACATCATGTAACTTCCAGGCAATTGTTATCAGATATATTCAAAAACATAATTTGGAATTATCTCAAATTACTGCCTCATTGGCTCTGGGAATAATCAGTCATTTCTTAAATTAACAGCTTTTAAAAGGGATGACTCATATGACAAAAATAAACAAAAGTGCAAACTATGATAGCTAAGACTGCCATTTTATGTGAAAAATATTTGAAAGCTGTTAATGATTTTTCTACTAGAGATACGAGTTTTTTAAGTTTCTGGATAATTTCATCATTAACAACAACATTTTCTGAGCATCCCTACGGAAAGCATTATGCCCTCTGTTTTTTATTTGATAGTTACTGTAGTAAAAAAAATAAGCCCAGTCTTAATATAAGAAAATCATAAAGAATTTGAATTATAAAATTCAAAGATACGGAGTTTGATCTCCAACATCCCATAGCTCCTAAATGCCTGTGCTTAAAACAATTATATTACTCGTTAAGAGCTCTGTATTCATATTGCTTAGATGGGGAAAGGCATGGCATTCGATGCCCCTGCTGGACTCAGTGGGCTGTCTTGAAAGGGCAAGGGCATATTATCATGATCACTTTGCCAGTGGTGCCTGCACCAGGGCTGGCCTAAATTCAGCTCTACCAAAACCAGCTGCCTGAGCATGCAGTCCCAAGAATGCCACTGTCTGCCTGGTGTTTTCCAAAGCTATTCCCCTCCCTCACGACACTTAGGGGCAGAGAGTTGAGAGATTAAAAGATTTGAGAGTCTAGGAAGGATTCAGACATCCTGACTTCTGGCAGCTCCCCTTGCCCTGTTTTCCTACAGCCCACATGGCAGTTAATCAGTGATGAGTGCTAGAAAATCACTTAGCATTATTGAAACCTCTCTACCACATTGTTTTCTCAGAGCAACATATACATTATCTCTGTAGCATACATTTGTATTGGGAATTTTCTGGATGCAATTACCCTTTGCAACTAATAAAATAAGAAGTAATTATAGATGGCCTGTTAGCAGTGCCACTTTAAATTTAGGTTGATATGGTTGTGGCCGTCTGGAATTCCAGATCCAAGTGCTGTTTATTACTTTCAACCACCGTTATTGGTGAGGACAGTGCTGCTCATGGTGAGACCTCTCTGGGGTAGCACAACCACTCTCCTTTGGGGGCCTCTCTGCTTCCTTGGGCTCTCTGTCTCTTAGCTCGCAGCTGCACTTTTGACCCTCTCCTGAACAGCTTACAGGGCACAATTCAACTCAAGCAGAGCCCCTATTTGCCACCCTGAACCCGCAGGGTACTGACCTGACTTTAAATGTCAGTCTAGTGTCTACTGATTTAAGTGAGGAGCACAGACTGACATACAGAGGCCTCAATCAAAAATTTCAGAAAGAGCCCACTTAGACTTGGACACAATGACTTCTCTGCATCTTCTACAATGAGCATGCATTGTTTAAAAAAACAACAACAAAAGAACCATATAATAAATGTTAAATAAACATAAAAATTCAGCAAGAAGATAGGCCCTTCCTCTGAGGCCCTGTCTACAGGAACTCTGGAGGTACTCGAAGACTTCCTATGCGGTAAATCAACTCATAGAAATTGTAAGGGAATTCACTTCTAGAAACAACCTCTTATACTGGGTCTTACTGAAAACAGTACCTGAAGATGTATACACTTACTGTATACAAGTTATATTTCCATACCAAAAAAATTTTTTTAAAGAATACATTGATGAAGAGTGTTCAGAACCTAACAAATGGAAGACCTGTTGCCTCAAGCTTCTCTTGACTCTAACATCTTAGAGGCATCACAAAGTATCCTCAGCACCCAGTATATATATGTCTGTTGAGAAGCTGAGCAAGTCTTATGAACATTCAGAGCATGCCCCATGAAGTCCTCTAGCCTATGAGGACAATATCACTTTAGAGACAAGCCAAGAACTTTGATTTTGTGACTGCCTATTGAATCAACAAGGTGGACCCAAGAGCTCAGTGCAGACAGGTGAGAAGGAAGTCAGGAAGTGTGCCTCAGAATAACGTCCTCCTGGATGGCTAATGCCGGGAAATGGTTGATACATCCTTCCCAGCCAGGGTAGGGAGCGGTCTCAGGTGGGACTGCTAAGCTTAAAGGGTCCTGAGGATGGAGCAACTGACAGGGCAGCTAGCACAGTGTCTGGAAAGAACTGTATGAAAGAATCACTTTAGCAAAGGAATCTGAGGATATGGCACTGTGAGCCATGGCCACTGTGGTAACTGAGGGCCAGGTTGCTGGAGGCATGGAGTCCAGAGACTGGGTCTTGCATCAGGGAAGCTCTGGAAAAGGTTACAAATAGAACAATGAGGTTGGAGAATGGCTTAAAGGCTAGCAGCATCAGCCCTGACCTCAGATAGCTAGACAGGGATTCCAGTTCTCCTACACTACTCACACTTGCAGTAAAACCCAAAGCAAGTCAAGCTCATGGTGCCTCAATTTCCTCCCTGTAAAACAAGGTTAATACTAGTAGTTACTGACTGTTATGAGAATTAAATGGAGTCATTCAGGTCAAGTGCTTGCTGTAACACAATAGCATAGGAAAAGAGGCCAGATGTCAAAATTATAATTATCTGTTCCCAACTTTCTCAGGCAGAAGAAATGTCAAGTCAGAGCTGGAATTTTGTCTTAAACACAATTCAGAGGCAGAAGTATAAAAATCAAGACAGCTGAGGGTAAGAGAAGATGGGCTGAGCAGGGGTAGTGACCAAATAAAATGTCAAAGGTTTTCTACCTTTTTCTTTCCCAGAATGCCAAGTGGGTCAGTCAGCACCCTGGACCCTTACAGATGAGAACATGTCTAAGGAGAGGGGTTGGAGATAAGGGGGTAATGAAGGACTCAGAGGACAATCAACACCTCAGAAATCGACAAGACAACTCATGTTGTAGTCAATGTGAATACCTAATGTGGCCAAATATGAATTCATTCAGATACTTTTTTCCATGAATTTATCCCTTCAACAAGCATACACTAAGTATCTACTACATGCCAAGCCCTGTGTGAGGTGCCCAGGATGCAAATATTTTTAAAGTGTTTGTGTGTGTGTGTGTGCGTGTTCCTGCCTTAAAGAAGAGTACAGTCTGATAGTGTGTAAGTCAAGGTAGGCATTAACAAATTGACCCTGAGACTTCAGAAGTTTGACATACTAAAGGTTTATTTCTCCCTCATGTTTGCATGGTTAGAGGGGGAATATGGAGAAGAGGAAAGACCTACTCCCCACAGCGACTCAGGGACCTAGACTGACAGATACCATTTACAACCCCGACACTTTCCACATTACTAGAGCAGAGTTGAAGAAAGCTGGAGGGGTTCACATGGACCCTTAAATGCTTGAGTCTGGAATGTCATACATCACTTCTGCAACAGCCACATTGGCCAGAAGTCATCACATAGCCCTGCCTTCCTACGAAAGGATAGGAAATGTGAGGAAACACATGGACATTCCATGAATCATAAGTGCCTCTGCCATAAGTAGGAAAGCAAACATGTGACAGTCCTTAAATACGACTTAGACATTGTCTGCTATCTCAGAGGAAAGGAAGGGAATAGGTGATGTTTCTGAAAGAACTGGAAAGGAGGACCAGAGATCATGGATGGAAATAGAAGCATCATCTCAGGGAACAATGATCAAAACAAATCTTTCTTTGAGTAAAACATCATAAAAGATGCTCTGCCCAGTCAACTTTAGACATCTGGAGTGCTGAGTAATCAAGTGTTCTCTTCACTACCAAGTTGAAATCCTTACTCCAGAACACTATAGAACTTCCCCTTCATTCACAGATCTTCATATTACCTATTCTGGTAAGGTTCATTTTGTAAAAGTGTGGGCGTTCTTGAAAAACTATAGGAAAATATACTGTTTGCATGCCAAATGGTGCTTTTAACTTGCAATTTAAACAAGCCCTATACTTTGGGAACAATTAATACCTGCCCTGCCCTGCCTATTCCTCAGAAGGAAGTGTGTCTAAAATGAGGCTCATATAGAAAATATAAAATATTATGAAAAAATATGCTGTGACTCTTGATAAGTTATTTTGGGTTGCTTACATTAGCTGCAACTCAATTATCTCACTGGCTCATCTCAGGAAATAACGAAGTCTTAGTGAGCCAGGCAATGTCATTCCAAAGAGACACATCCATCTTCCTACCCTTTATTCGACCAATATCTATTGAGCACTCACTGTGCCAGGCCCTGGCACATCTGTGAGCTCAACAGAAATGATCTTCGCCCTTACAGAGCTTCCAATCTGAGCTACACATACATTGCCTTTGCAGGCTAGGAACATACACAAAAGCTTCAGTAAGGTGGCTGTTAGAGCATTTTGCAGAAATAAATACATGCCAAAAGTCACATCTTTTTAATCAATGAAGGAAAAGAGTGTACTGGTTAGTGCACCTCTTCCTACCTCTAAGATGATGTAATTCGTAAAATCAGGATTAGGATGACACCTGCTTGACCTGAAAACCTGAGCTTCCTCCCCTATTCAGTCCTGGGTTTCCAGGAAAGCGTGTGATTCCTAGGCAGGGGGTTTTTACCCCCCTATAAGGTGATAGTGGTACATGTGCAGACTCACGGGATAAATAATTTTAGGTGAACTAGCCCTGCCCATGTCCTCCAAATCGTGCCACCTACTACTTGCCCCACCAGCAGCCTAGCTTTGTCATAACTGACCACAGGTGTATTCTACATTCTGACCTTTTCTCATCAGTTCCTTCCCACTCCCTACTTAGGTAAACATATATAGCAGATCAGGTGTTTCAAAGGATCACAGTTCAAAATAAGATAGCACATCCCCAACCCAGCAAACCTGGCTGGGGAATATATTTCTCAGAGCTTTCTCTTCATAGTACTGAGAGGCTCTCTTGAATTGGACAGAATTTCTCATGCCCTACCTCAACAACAGTGATGGGCACTGGGCTTCTCAGTTTTTGTTAAACATCAACCCATTCTTCAACAAAAAGAAACCAATATGTACAATCTTGATAATGTTTAGTGCCCTGAGGCAACAATTAATTTCTGAATAATGTTCCTCTGAGTCTGAAATGTCCCAGACTGGTTCCTTAAATATAATCCCTAAGCTAGGAGACTCTGGATCTTGAGCTGCTGGCATTTATCAGGCTTTAAAGAAAAAATAATAATAATAAATAACTATGACCACAAGTAAATGTTTTCTAACAAGCAAAGAGCATATTAAAAAAAAAAAAAAAGACTTTCCTGACTGTAAGGTTATCCAGCACCAAACAGATGCCCTCCCACGGTGGAACTAGAAACAAATAGCCAGAGGTTTCTTGGGAAATTCGCTGCCATTGGGAAGCTAGAACGCTTTCACTGTACTTATAGGATAAAAAGACCAAGTGTTGAGGACGAAAATGAAATAATACTACTCAGAAATCGTAAATCATAGGGGCGCCCGGGTGGCTCAGTTGGTTACGCAACTGCCTTCAGCTCAGGTCATGATCCTGGAGTCCCAGGATCGAGTCCCACGTCAGGCTCCCTGCTCAGCTGGGGGTCTGCTTCTCCCTCTGACCCTCCCCCCTCTCATGTGCTCTCTCTCTCTCTCATTCTCTCTCTCAAATAAATAAATAAATAAAAGAAAAAAAAAAGAAATTGTAAATCATGTATCATAACATTTCTCCACACTTCCTCTTGAGTTCCACACCAACATTTTTTATAAGCCATTCCTTAAGAAGTGAACAGTGCCCCCCACACACACCAAGTGGTGGGATTTAGAGGAATATTTGTTTTTTTCTTTTACCTTTTCCCTGTCAGATTTTTAAATAATTTTTGTACAATGAGCATGTATCATGTTTTTAAACAAAAGAAATAAAGTAATTATTTCTCTCATGAGAGTAGGCATATAAAAAATGAAGAATTTTACTCAAAAATTAAAGTGATCAAGTAAGTTAACCTGCTTTTTTCAGTTTCTCATCTGATATGAAAGCATATGTAGTAACTGCTGAAACTTAATGAAACTCTTTTTTTATGACTTATGGGAATCTCTGGAATGCTAACTGGCACAACACAAAATTGTCATAAATATTTCTTGGTCAAGTCACAGGAATAGCTGACAGACTTTAGCTGAAACTCCACTGATTATTAGTAAGTTGAAAACGTATAGCAGTAATTTTTCTAAAAATAAAGAAAATTCAAATCAAAATGTGACTTTAATAATCCAGTACTCAAGGCCAAGTATTTCTTACCTTTTAAAAAATTTTTGTTACTGTCAATCAAAAGGTGACAAACAATGCCACTGCATAGCTCTCTGACCTCATGGAATTGCCACTAATTTCACAAGAAAATCCCAAAGAAGAAAGTGAAATCCATTTGGAGGTGCTCCCAGCCTTTTCCCCTCCTCAATGTTCTATGCTATTACTGCTGCTGCCTCATTAACCAGCTTCCCATGATACCTTCAAAACTCTTGTCTTGGGACCACACCTGCCCTCCATCCTCAACCACCAGAACAGCCTCTCAACTTCCTTGCCTTGAGAGAAGCTGGTTATCCTTGAGGACATGGCTTCCTCTGTCTCCCTCTCTCAAGGAGACATTGACATTATTCCAGACCCTTCATGATCAAGGTTGGAAGATGGGGTGAATCATCTTTCTTATTCCCCAGTGCTCCTTTCAGATCATTTCTCCTCCTGTTTTCTGGGAAAACCCCACTCCTCTTCAACACTGTCATCTTTATCTGCCATATTTGCCCGTCACTCCCTCATTCATTTACCACTTTAGTACCTAGCTCACTGTCTTCATCCCAACCTGCAAACACTCCCATCCAAGTGTGTCAGTTCCTTCATCTGCCTACGCCTTATGGTTTAAGAGGTAATGAGAGACTTTACTGGACAAATGACCAAGTCTAATCAACTTGCGTAGGCAGGCATAGCAATATAGAATAATTATATTTGTTTTTTTATCACACCACCTCTAAAATGCTAAACTCAAACTTCCTACTCTCTCATCATAATCTTCTGTCCTATTCTCGCCACAGAGTTACTTCCCATACACCTACCTATCAGCCCCATTTGTATGTTGTTTCATACAAACAGCTTTGATTCTATTAACTGACCACTCTCTTGCCAGTATCATCAATTCATTTGCCCAACTGGCCTTCCATCATGTCTCCCTGGAAAAACCTAGCTCGGTGTACATCCAACTTCCCACCTTCTGCATGCCACATCTATGTTGCTTAGCATGGCTAAGGACCAAACTGGTAAATCACTAGTATAATAATCACAATAACCGCAACATCAATAATAGAAAATATTCATTAAGTGCTTACCACCTACCAGACACTGTGCTAAGTGCTTTACATGTGTTATCTCATTTAATCCTCCCAACAACCCCATGAACAGCCCAGTATACTAATATTATCTCTATTACATGGAGAAACTGAGCCTCAGAGATGTTACATACCTGCCCAAAGTCATACACATTGTGTCAGAGTAGGGATTCATGGCAACTTGACGGCAGGCATGCCTCATCTCAGAACCTGCACACTTCACCACCACACTGAAGGTTCACAGTTTTCCACCTCCGTTGGTGCTACACTGCCCTACAGTGCTGTTTCTCTCATAACACAGCAGCTCTCCCAAATCTTCCTTCTCCAGACTTCCCACTTTTAATCCTCACCCACACCTGAAGCTGAGCTCCTCAACTCCTGCTTTACAGGAAAAAAAAGAAAAGAGCCATCAAAAAAGAGAGCAGCTGCTTCTGTGAGAACCCTATGAAATTGGTATCCCATCCTTTCACCTTTTCCTCCCCCTTTCTAAGACTAATTTCTCCACTTCATCCTGAATCCCATTCCACCCACTCCTTCCACTCTGTCTTTTCACTCCGCTTAGCAGGTAAGTGGGCTCTTTCTCACCTCTGATCTCTACTACATGACTTCTTCTACCTGGAACAATGTTATTCCTCTCCTTCACTGACTGGGATTCACATGCTGCCACTTCCTCCAAGAAGGCTTTCACTACTTCCCAAGTGAGAGTGCAAAACCATCCCCTAAGCTCCCTTCCACAATGCTCTAAGCTTCCCTCTATCATTGTCTATTCTGTGGCTTACTTTCCAGGTTTCTGCTGGACAGCATACTCCCTAAGGCTAGGGACCTTGTTCACTGTATTCTTCTCAGCCCTGGCATAATGCTTGGTCCACAATAGGCACCCAGAAATATATATTGAATGAACTAATGAATGGATTAATGGAGGCAAAGAGAGGCAACACGGTAGAGAACTTTAAATTTGGCATAGCATATAGACTTAATGAAATAAGAAAAAGAGTCATCGAAGGTTTGGAGAAACTGGATGAAGTGATAAAAACAGAGGGTGTTATTCTTTTGTTTTAACAAAATTCATCTTGTCATGTTCTTTGGAATAAAAGGAATTACAAGGACTAGAGTTCTTAGGCCAACTAAAGCAATAATACAACCATAAAGTTACAAATGCCTTATCTAGGATTACAGTGCTTGAAATGAATAATATTTTGAAAAAAATCAGTAAGATTTCCTGATGAACGCATTACGTGGGCTGACTACAAATGGATGAGTCAAAATGACTCCATCTATTCAGGTTGCCATATTCTTATGTAGGTGAAGAGAATAGAAGGTGACATGGATGCTATAAGGCATTTTTGGTTACCTGCCTAATGGTTATTTAATCTGTTTTACTCATTTAATATATCCTTTGAACTGAACATGATGCCTTGAATATAGCAGGCACATACTGAACAAATAAACGAGTTTATATACCTCTTTTATTGCCTCAATCACTTTTTGTCACTAGGAAATATAGAACGTATAAATGCACATATACAGTGTGTGTGTTAGATATGTGTATACAAATATGCATATATGATTATACACACATTCCTATTTCCTCAAATGTCTTTCTTTTCAATACATGGAAGTCATAACAGCCACTTAGGATGAAATCTTTTCTTTGGATTTCTCCAGTCAAATGTTAATCTCCTATTAACAATCTGTTCCAAATCTTTTTCTATATGATTTACCAATGTATGCATTTCTTTTTCCTAAAGATACTATTATTATCTGAATAGATATCATCAAAGAAATGGAAATGGACAATAAGCACAGGAAACGATGTTCAGCATTTTTAGTAATTATAGAAATGCAAATCAAAACCACAATGAGATACCATTTCACATCCACCAGTATGGCTTTAATCAGAAAGACAGATAACAGTGTTGGCAAAAATGTGGAGAAATCAAAACCCTCATATACTGCTTCTGGGGATATAAAATGGTGCAGCCACTTTAGAAAACAATATGGCAGTTCCTCAAAAAGTTAAACACAAAGTTACTATTTGACTCAGCAATTCCATTCCTAGGTATATACCCAAGAAAAACAAAAACATACAACCACCAAAAGAAAAAAATTGTACACAGTTGTTAGTAGCAGCATTATATATAATAGCCAAAAGGTGGGAATAACTAAAATGTCCATCAACTGATGAATGGATAAACAAAATGTGGTATAGCCATGCAATGAAAAAGCATGTGGCCATAAAAAAAAAAAATGAAGTACTGATACAGGTTACAACATGGATAAAATTGAAAACCTTATGCTAAGTGAAAAAAGCCAGTCACAGAAGACCTCCTATTATATTATTCTTTTTATATGGCATGTCCAGAATAGGAACATTTATAAAAACAGAAAGTAGATTAGTGACTGGGGGAGGAAAGATCAAGGAGCGGTGACAGCTAAAGTGGATAAGGTTTTTTTTTTAGGGGTAATGAAATGTTCCAGAATTGATTATGGTAATGATTATACAACTTTGTGAAGATATTAAAAAAACACTGAATTGTACAATGTAAGTGAGTATGATTGTATGGTATATGACTTGCATCTCAATAAAAGTGTTATAAAAATATTATTATTGACACATTCTTTGATAGGCTTGTTTATATGAAGAAAAGGAGCAAAGAAAGTGTAGGGGTATTATTTTCATCAGTGGATGGTTGGGCATATTCATACCAATTAATTGCTTTTCAGGAAACAGCTCAGGAAAGCAACATATTCAGCATTAATCAAGGACAGTTTGAATGCTACCAGTTTTATCTCCTCTTTGCCTTTACTTAGGATAAATCCTGTGCCAAATTTTGAATTAAATGAAAATATCTTTGTCTATCATTTTACTAAATTTGGTTCACCTGTTCTGTCAAAGAGGAAAGGGTCAAGGATGGGGGGAATTGGATGATCCAATTTTAAAAATATAAGATAAAGATTCTTTCCTTGGGAGAGAAGTTAAACTAAAAGATACCTCAAATTCATCTTGCTCTGAGACCTTATCCCAACTCCATTTTCTCATCTGTAGAATGTGGAGGAGAATAATTCACCAGATACCATTAAAGTTCCTCCTAATTCCAAAATTCTATCACTAATGCAAAGAATCCAACCCTAAAATATGTATGAGAACCGTAGTCAAACCTATCTGGATGAAAGAGCAAACTTTGAGATTTCCCAGATGCTCAGATGAAAATCACATCTGGGTTAGTGGCTGGAAAAGCTTACCTAAGAACTCATCCTCTACCCTGGTTCTTTTGTCTGAAGTAAGTAAATATCGGGAAATTCAATTCAGCATGATTGCTAGTCCTACTTTCTGTAGTACGAAGTAATAATCAAGATGTGTGATTAAGCCTGAATTGTTTCAGTCACTATGTGAACAGAAAGAATCACAAAAAGATTCCCTTTGAAATAAACTGGTCTTTTTGGACCTAAGAATTGAGATTGACCAATTTCTTCCAAATATTATGGGGTTTTTTTAATGGAATAGGAACTCAGCAAGGAATTTTTCAGGCCAAAGTGATACATTCCTTTTCCCCCTTGATAAATATAGACAAGTTGGGGTATTCAAAACAGAAGACTTTGGGACAAGGAAGGAATGCAAATTGGCTCCTTTGCTCTGGAACTGGGAAGCAAAATTCCGAGGACTAGAAACCCAAAGATGCGGTGGTCCACTGGGGAAGTGAATTCTGTAATGGAGAAAGCTAGAAAAGAAATGATACTAATAAAACCTAATGAATTTTCCAGGAATTGGAAATGCTGAGCAGTGAGCAGAAATTCAGAGGATTAAAGCTGGAATGAATAGAAAATGCATTTTATCTCTGTCTTTAAAAAATAATGTTTTTAGGGGCACCTGGGTGGCCCAGTCAGTTAAGTGTCTGCCTTCGGCTCAAGTCATGGTCCTGGGGTCCTGGGATCGAGCCCTGAGTCAGGCCCCCTGCTCAGCACGGAGTCTGCTTCCCCCTCTCCTTCTCCCTATATGTGTGTGTGTTCTCTCTCTCCCTCTCTCTCTCTTTCTCTCTGAAATAAATAAATAAAATCTTTAAAAAAAAATTTTTTTTTAAATAATGTTTTTAAAGATCCAGGCTAGCTAAGCAAGGTACTAAAAAAATGCTAACATAATTATACCCTAACGTTAGAGTCATTCTGAATCTCAAATGAACTAGTCTCTGCCTTCACTCCATAAGTAATAAACTAAATCAGTCTTAGACAATGAAATGGGTTGGGTTCACTCACACTGGCTCAGATAGTTTTCCCTCTTCCTAGATATTAGTTGGTATTTAGGGAGGAGGCACATAAAAATTAGGCTTCCCTTTCCAATCCATAAATTTAATTTGACTTCAATGTAAGTAGGCCTTGACATCAACTTTGTGTGCACTTCAGCTCTGTTCCAGCTGGACTCGTAAAGTCTTTCTGTGTGGGGCAGCGAAGTGCCCGGTTTCATACCTAAAAATTTAATTTCAGGTTGCGTAAAAGGTACGTATGTAAGGAAATATAAGGAAGACTCAAAATAGCACTATTCAAATTGTACTGTTATGGATGAGGAAAGGAATGTGGAAGGGAGACAGGAAAAATCTGTTTTCCAGTTGTTTTAACAAAATGTCAGACTTTTTTCAAGATTTCTAAAATGGCCTTTGATTAGATTTGACGGGTGGTGTAGGGCTTGTAACTGGAATGAGGGTGAGCTCTTCGTGATTTATAAGAGACTACAGTGACCAGTTCAAGCAATCTATGTATAAGGCAAAAAATTAAATAAAGCCCACCAAAGACTTATTTCTTACAAAAGTATGGAGACTCCTCAATCTGAGTTTCCAGAAATATCTGCAAATGGGACTCAGTTTATAAATTTTTGTAGGTGGGGGGCACCTGGGTGGTACAGTCGGTTGAGCATCAGACTCAGTGTTAGCTCAGGTCAAGATCTCAGGGTCGTGAGATCCAGCCCCACCTCTGGCTCTGCACTCCGTGGGGAGTCTGCTTGACAGTTTCTCTCCCTCTCCTTCTACCCTTCCCACTCATGCTCACCTGCTCCCTCTCTCTCTCTCTCAAATAAATAAATATTTTTAAAAAAAAGAAATTTTTTCAAGAGGAAATAAGAATTCCTTGGAAGTGAAGTTAGAATAGTGTCCCTCATTCTCCATATAAGGGTAACTACAAAATACCATTACATTTCTCCTACTTAAATTATATGTAGTGAGCAGAATTTATGGCAAAGACACTACAAAAGAATTCAAACATTTAATGAAATTACAGAAGAAACAAAGAAATCATTATCAGCTTCTAAGAATGAAAAACTCTTAGATCCAAAATGAAACTGCACATTTCCGTCTACAAAGTTACCAATAAAGTGCAGGCTGTGCAAAACACTAAGAGGAAGTCTACTGAGGTCATGGGGTAAAAGAAATAAATCAGTGATATCTATGGGACTTCAAGGCAATAGGAATCTGTGAGGTCCTACTGCCAGCTACTGTACTTTTTTATGTAGCTCAACCCTCCCCAGGACACTGAGACAATAAGTGTTACTCCCTGTCTCAGAGCTGAAGACACCAAAACTCAGAGAGGCCAAGCACTTCGTCCAAAGTCAACTCTGCTAGTAAATGAAGCCAGAATTTGAACACAAATCTGTCTGGCTCCAGAGTCCAGGCCATTAAATCACACTCCATGAAACATCCTGTGCCTTTATAATCTAAAAAAAAAAAATAGAAATAAAAGAATTAGGGGTACCTGGGTGACTCAGTTGGTTAAGCGTCTGCCTTCAGCTCAGGTCATGATCTCAGGGTCCTGGGATTGAGCCCCAAGTCGGGCTCCCTGCTCAGGGGGGAGTCTGCTTCTCCCTCTACCCTTATCCTTCCCCCGCTCATGCTCTCTCATGTATTCGCTCTCTTGCTCTCTCTCACTCTCTCAAAAAAATAAATAAAATCTTTAAAAAAAAAAAAAAAGAATTAGTTCAGCAGTCTTCCTTCTTCCTATTTCTTTTTTCTGTAAGGGACTACCTCATCCTGCATATAGCAATAATCCATGTACAAATATATTTAAATTCACTTCCATCCCCACAGACTAAAGTAAGTTCTGCAACATCCACACACTGGTACCAGGAATATATATAGTGTATGGAAAGAAGCAGATATGCCCAAGATAATGCTAGCTTTCCATTGGACTTAAAATACTTAATGGCATTCAAGAAGGGGAGAATGCATCAAATGTGAGCGGTTTATGCTTCAGTTCTTTCAAAAATGTAGCTTCATTAAAAATAAGATTTTAACCATGATTTTTAAGCTTTCCCCCTTCCCCCAGGAGCTTTACTCGTTTAATCTTGATAACAATCCATGAGGTAGAAAGTGTACTAATTCAAAGTATTTGAAGCATATATAGCATTTTACTAATTGCCAATATGGGCAAGGTATAGATAGTCTCACTAGACAAGTATTAATAAATACTTAATTGGCATATTAACTGCTTGGATACAAATGGATTATACAACCAGGTTATTTAAATGTAAGAGATGCTCAATTCACCATTTTCAGTGTGGGATAATATTCCTCCCTTAAAAATTGTTCTTTTTATTTGTTTTCTGTTCTTAAATTCATCTAAAACTTTTTTTCTTTGAAGGCCCACTGAGTATAAGAAACTGTAGTAGACACCAAGGAGGCTACAAAAACAAAGAATCGCTCAAGGACCAACAGTTTGACAGAGAACAAAATGCAGTACCACTAAAATGAATCTACAAAACTGTCACATATTAGGAGACATAAATTCTTGGCTGTGTATAGGAATCATTTGGTGAGCTTTAAAAAAAATACTAATAGCTAGGTCAAAGCCACAGAGATTATGATTTAATTGGTCTGGGATGCAGCCGGGCATTGGTGCTTTTAAAGCTCCCAGATGATGCTATGTGCCGCTGAGGTTGAGAAGCAGAACTAAGGGACCACAGTGAAGGGAGCAAAGAGGTATGTGAATGATTCTATTCAGTAGCTCTTTGGTACATTGCTGGGATCCCGTGCCTCCCTTCTTTCCATCTGTCCTTCCCTCCTGAACTGACCCCTTGAAGTAGAGGTCGCATATAAACCGGGCCATGAAGAACGGGGCATCTTGAAGCGTTGAAGATGGAGGGTAGAGAAAAGTTGTCAGAGGAAAAAGAAATGCTATAAACCAAGGCAAGTATGCGAAAAGGAACAAGGAACATTTCAGGGATTTTATAATTGAATGGAGCAGAGTCTTGCGGGAATTATGGGAGGGAGTAGGCTAGAAATGTGGGTCAGGGCCCAGAAGCAGGGGGACCCAAGGTAGTTAAGTTTGGAGCTGATTTCAGAAACAATTAAGGAACCACTGATAATTTCTGAGCCAGGAAGTGATGTGATTAAGTAACTGTAACTGCAAATGGAAATTTAGGAAAAATCATCTAGAGAAAAGTGCTACATGGATTGTAGAAGAGAGCCCCGAGAGAGGGAGGCCAGTTAGGCCATTTAGGAAGTAATGGGGATGAAGGAAGCAAAGGTCAGAGGCACTGAACCGGGACCATGGCAATAGAAGGGCAAAGGACAGATTCCTGGCACACATGATGGAGAAAGTGACAGGACTTAATTGGATGGTAAGAGACAAGGAGAGAAAGGGATCAAAGATGGCTGTAAGATATAGCAGTGGCATAATTAACAAAAATGGGAAGTCAGAAGGAAGAAGCAGGTTTTAAAAGGCAGATGATGAATTCCACTTGATATACATTTTGCTTCAGCTGCCTTCATATCAGCAATTTGGAAATATCCAGTGATAAGTCTGAAATTAGGAATTAGAGCACAACAGATGATTTCAAGGTAGGCATAGAGATTTGGGTGTCATATTGTCATAATTATGGGTCACTAGAGAAGGCAATAAGTGAGTTCTCTGAGGGACATAAAGGAAATAAGAGAGCACCTTTGGATAAGCTTGAAGGAGCTTGTGAAGGAACCAGGGAGCAGGCAAACACAGAAAGGGACCAGGACAGTCTGAGTCATGAGACTCAATGAGAAAAAGAGATTCCAAGAGCCTGGGATCATCTGGGGCGCCTGGGTGGCTCAGTTGGTTGAGCGACTGCCTTCGGCTCGGGTCATGATCCTGGAGTCCTGGGATCGGGTCCCGCATCGGGCTCCCTGCTCGGCAGGGAGTCTGCTTCTCCCTCTGACCCTCCTCCCTCTCATGCTCTCTGTATCTCATTCTCTCTGTCTCAAATAAATAAATAAAATCTTTAAAAAAAAAAAAAGAGCCTGGGATCATCTATAAGGGCAAAGGCGAGAAAAGAAAAATCACAAATGATGCCAGGAAAAAATGCTCAGTATGGCCAATAACAGATCACTGGTTACCAAAAAAAAAAAAAAAAAAATACTAGAGTGAACACAGCATCCATAGTATGTGAGCTAAGACTGAGTCCACAGGGAGTTGAAGGTGGAAAGCAAGAAAGTAGACACAATAAGCAGTATCGACTGCTCAAAGGGTTTGCAAGCAGAGGAAAGAGGGAAACGGCTGGCAAGAGTATTCAGACAGACTGAAATCAGTAAAGGAGCACTGAATGTATATGTGTATAGGGGCTCAAGTCAATGGAGGAGACTCTACATGCCAGAGAGCAGTCAGAAATGTACTGGGGAGAGGGAGGCGAGTCATTAAGAAGGTAGGTCAAATGCAGTCAAGGGAAAGGATGGTGAGAAAAGAAGGCCAGATCAACTTTTTATTGGAAATAGAAAGAAAGAAGGAGGAAATTCATGAAAGGACAGCTCAGCAGAGGTAGAAAGAAGCCTGATGACCTGCGTTGCCTTAGTGAAGCAGAAAAAGGGCACCTTCAAAAGGTGGGGCTAAGAAGGCAGCAGAGAGGAGAGGAGGAAGTGTTTGCAGGAGATGGGGCAGGGCTGGAGTTCAAGCTATGTGCATCTGAACAGAGGCTCTCTTGTGGGCTCTTTATTGACTAGACAGACCACCTGAAGCAATCAAGGAAGCCAGGTGGCACCAGCCACAAAACCAGCTCTACACACGCTGCCACCCAGAAATCACCTGAGTTTACCTCTATGGGACACAAGTTCCCCTCAACCTTGGGGTCCAACCCAATACATCTTTCCAGGTAGGGTATCGGGGTTCCTCCAAAAGCCTGCAAACCTCAGTCTGCCCCAGTGTAGCCCACTCTACCCAGTTCAGCCTCACTGCCATTATCTTCATGGGCAAGTCTCCTGTGCCCAGGCAGGCAGATTCTCAGCTCAAACTGCGTCCTCGAACAAGTCACATATCGTCCGCCTTCTCGACTGGAAAATGAAGGGCGATGATAATGGGGCACTGCCTCCAGCACAAAGGGCTTATGAGGATTAAAGGACAAATGGCTGAGCAATTTGCAGTTATGAAGCTATAGAAAAGCTCAGTGATCATCTCTGCCTGGCTGGGCACAGTGCAGTTCAACAAACACAAAGGCCACATTCAGAACTTCCCAGGTGCCAAAACCCGCAGAGAGCTGGCCAAATGAAGCAGAATCAGAAGACAAAAGAAAATCCCTCAACAAAACAAGGCAAGAGGAAAGAGGATACATAGAGAAAAGGGACTGGGAGGTTAGAGGGTCATGGAGTATTCTGCCGCTGAAATTCCCCTGGACAAAGAAATCATTTCATGTTTCTCTTGGGGTTACAATATATGTGTGCATATATCGAAGACGGCACATTGACCCCGGAGCCATCTAGGAAATCTATCTCATGGAAAAGGAGAGGTCTCTGGTATGCTTCTTTCCAATAAAATTGGCTGCGCTACCATTTCAAGTCTTCTACAAAGAATTTCACTTGTGGAGCCCTTTCCTCCAGAAAAGCAGCAACACCTCAAAGCATTTGGGGTAGACTTTGTTTGCTTTTGCTCCTCAACCAGGGACTTGCTCCATATTAACTTCATGAATTGTACAGATTTTAGCTTTAGGTAACAGTCTGCGCCAAACTTTTTTAAAGCCTACTAAATGCTGAAAGTCACCAATCTTGCCCATTCTTACCAATATTCTAAAGTGCTAGCTAAGGAGTATCACAGCCTAGTTTTCAGGCCCTGGAAAAACACTTTAAGACCCTCATGCACTAGAAAGTAATTACTTCCAAGCTCCCTGTTCCTATGTATCTGAGACGCTCCAGAGGGGCAGAGAGGGTGGTGGTTTACGTACATTCAGAGCTGAGCCATTGTCTTCAGCCAGCCTGGCCCTGTGCTCCAACTGCTTTCTCCAGCACACAGATCTGGGCTTCTGGGTTCCAAAGCCATTGCCACTTGCTTACTGAGGCCCCTACATCTTATGCTGACCTGCTCTTAACCACAACTGCTCCCAGGCTTCAGCCCCTTCTGAACTGCCAGCCTAGGGCATTCTTCATGGTGTCCAGCTTACAACTGCCATGACCTCTCTCCAGCTGATACAGGAAACATCTCTTTTAATGTTCTTCCTGTTCAGAAGAGTGAAGAACACTCACAACTGTGGTATTGGAGGCTCTTGTGGCATGATTATTTCACTTCTGCCTCACATGCAATCCTCCCTCATGGAACTTAAAAGTATGGGAGGGAGGGCACAGTGATGCTTGGTCCCTGAGCCCTTCTGACACCAGGTCTTAGGCTTGGTCTGACCCACCTTTTCAAATTTCTTGTTCACTCCTATGACCTTTCAGAGACCCTGTTCCCAATCTTCCCTGAACCTGGTTTCCATGGAGTAGGGATGGGGGTGCTGCTCCAGAGACAGTTAGATAGTTGGCAGAGTTAGTCAGTCATATCAGGATAGGTCTGAACATCAGCTGTGAATGAGTTTCAAGCTCTTTATTAAGGGGCTTCTGGGCCTTAGGTCTGAAGCTCATCCTCTTAGAAGGTCCAGTCCAGCACACTGAGGTGGGTCCATGATTCTCTGTCACTGTGCAAACAGCCAGGTAGGAAGTAAAATGATAGACTCTCCTTTTTTCTAAAGTATGCCCACTCTCTATGAGCACTTCTCTTAAAGTGTTACTGCCCACCTCCTCCCCCAAAATATGTATGCATATGCACATGTACACACCCCCCCCACACACAGCCACGACCTCCTCACCTGACACAACTCTTTGCTTTAACTCCTTACTCTTTACCTTGATGGCTCTCTTCGACCCATCTTTCAAAGGTCTACCCTTATCTTGGGCAGACTGAAGTGGGGTGATGGGGCTGATAGTTCCATGACTAGCTCTGCTATCTTCATACTAAGTCTGGCAGGAATGTCTCTAGCGCTGTCTTTGAAAATAGGAGGTACTTATCACTTTGTTCCCAGCTGGGGCAGCAGCTGAAAGGAGAACAATAGGATGTGATCCATTTATGTGTGTATTTAGGTGACAGAATACAAATTATTGAGCTGGGCAGAATAGTAGAAAAGCAATGATTCCAAACAATTTTAATAAAAATTAGCCCAGTATTGGGTGGGAGGATGGGTTAGCCTGGTGGTGGGTATTGAGGAGGGCACATTCTGCATGGAGCACTGGGTGTTATGCACAAACAATGAATCATGGAACACTTCATCTAAAATTAATGATGTAATGTATGGGGATTAACATAAGAATAAAAAAAAAATTAGCCCAGTATTATATCTGCTTCATGATGAGTTACTTTCCAGAGTAGACCCACAATTTAGTGCATAATAAAGAAATTATAGAGATTTACCAGATTTTCAAAAGAATAAGGAAGACATCCAACACAGCAGTATTTAATATTGATTATTTCACTAATTTGAAATCTAGTGACTCACTTTTACTTGTCAAGCCTGTTCTAGGCAGTAATTGTTCTGATTGCTCTAAGAGATCAAGAGAAATTGAAAATCAGAAAATTAATTTTAAAAGTGACTCTTTCATATTCCTATATTAAAGTAAAAACAAATACCCTGCATAGGATATAGTTATTAAATTGAATGATCAATCTTTAATGGAATCCTCAATACCAGAGTTTGCTCCTCAAGTAAAAAGTTCCAAATAAATTCATATACTTCCAAACCAAAGATATTGTGCTGTTTTGCATCATCCAGAAATGGTCACACATGATACATCTGGCTTGACATTTAATCCCTGCTGTCATACTTTGGGCTCTCTCTTTATCATTGACCAATATATTGTATAAACTTCTATTCCGAACCTAGGCACAGTAAATCACAGTACATTTTGTTTGGGATATTTTTGCAGAGTCATCAAGTTTCGACACATAAAGAATTAGGAGCCGAGGTGTCCTTGACAATCCCACTGTTGATATATCCCTGCAGCTTTTGCCTCTAACATGCAGTACATCCACAGATGTTGCTAAAATACTGTTGGCCAAAGCAACTCAGGCAGCCTGTTCTGTCTGCCATGGTTTGCATATACACCTGCATCCCACCTGCACCAGAAAACAAGAGTTCTCTCAGAGCCTTGGCTTATTCACCAACACTTCCTCAGGTAACAGCCTCCACATATAACCTGTCCTTTATGTTCTCCCTTTTCCTGGAATCTCCAATCCATTGTCCTGAGTGCATCACATCCTAACCAAACAGGGAAAACCCGTATGTGAATCTTCCACCTCCCCTTTCTCTGCCTTTTTTCAGTGTCATCTCGGGTCATCAGACCACAGGGGATTTCAGTTTTTCTCCTCCTATTGAAGTGACTTCTCAGAACAGATCAGGACAAGTCATAAGCACATTCAGACTGAAATCTAAAACTGACAAGGTTTGAACTTTTCCTTCATGATTTTAAAAATGATTAAGTCCCTTGTTTGGCTATAGCTGAAGCTCTGATTGTGCAGACATCTGCCAGCCTCTCTCTGCAATAAACTCTCATTGTCATTTCTTTTTAACTATCTTCCCAGTCTCAAGATCTGGCTCCAACACAGCCTCACCTGCCCCTCGCCATTTCACTTCTGAATATCGAGCAAGAGTCACCCTTTACTCTCTGCCAGCTACTTTACTCCCCACCCCCATCAGTGCCTCTCATCCCTAAAACTTAGCCTAATCTCTCCCAATAAACCATACTCTGCACTCACTCCTCTAACTTTAAGCAAAATCGTTAGACAGACTTCCTGAGAAATCTCATGTCCGTACTTCCTGAAAGAGAAAAGAAAAACTAAATCCCCTAAAGTGAGTCCATAGCTCATTCCTATGTTATTGTAAAAACCAGGAGAAAAGAAGATTCTTTATCTTCTTTTCTCCTGGTTTATATATATATATAGCAGCAAAAAGATGAAGGGAAATATACCAAAATGTTAGCACTGTTTTTGCTAAGAGATAAAGCTGATAGTAATTATTTCTTTTTATTTGATATTTTCACATTTCTCATGATGAATATATATTACATTTATAGTTTTTAAAGCATATTTTAAAAGAAATCATTTATAAGCTACACTTATTTGCAGCATAATAAATGTAGAAATCCAGAGAAGTCTGCTTACCAAGCTACCTTAGGCTGTTTCTTGATGATATCCCTCTGATTTCCACTGGAGGGAAAATCAATTAAAGGATAAGAAGTAATTCTGGTTCAAGATGATAAACTGAACACATACACACACATGCACGCATGCACACACACACACACACACACATACCCCTCTGCCTTCCCTGCTGATGAAACGTAGCAGAAACTGTTCTGGACCATCCTTTTCCTGTTCTCCTCTGCTTCCTGGGTACACAACTAAAACTTAATTTCTCAGTTTCTCTTGATGGGTCCAGCCAGTTAATGTTGGCAGACAGGATATACTACACTTCAAAGCCTCTTTGTAAAATCTTTCTTTCTTTCTTTCTTTCTCTTTCTTTCTTTTTCTTTCTTTCTCTCTCTCTCTCTTTCTTTCTTTCCCTCTTTCTTTCTTTCTTTCTTTCTTTCTTTCTTTCTTTCTTTCTTTCTTTCTTTCTTTCTCTAGCTCTTTAGCTCTCTCCTGCCTGGAAGTGAAGGACTCACAGCTTGAAGGAGAACAAATCAGAAGACATGGCCAAACAGCTGGAACATCAGATTGGACTCTCTGAGGCAGAAATACATTATTATTATATTAAGCCGCTGAGATTTGGGGTTGGTTTGTTATGACAGCACACTCTAACCTACTCTAATAACAAAGCTCTAGTGAAAGTATAGGAATCCATGTAGAAATAAACACATTTTGAATGAGAGAAGGTTAAGGAAGGCAATTTGACAGAAGCAGCAGAACAGAGACAGCTGCAGCCCCAAATATGTGCAGGATAAGGCTGGATGGAGATGGGAAAGGGTCTCTCCATAAGAAAGCCAAAGATGATGGCACAGAGAATGAAAAGGTCTGAGAAATGGAGCAGAGAACAAGGAAGTGGGTGGATACCTGTCAATGGAACGGTTGTGCCAGTTACCCTGCTCACTAATAGGTCAGCCAGAGTTTACCTTCAAGGAAGAAAAAAAAAAATCTTCTCTAGGCAGCAGAAAAAGAAAAAAAACAGGGTACTGGGAGGAATGATTCAATAGGATTTCCTAAAATAGAAAAAATGGAGAGTTGGAAATTATTAGAGAACTAATCATCAAATATTGCCCAACCTGAAGAAAGTGCATTTTCTGATAAGGGCACATGGAGTATGCTTCACAGAAAATGTAAAGGGACCTCCCTGGACACAGAAGCATAAAATTTCAAAAGAGCAAAGAGCAAAAGAAGACCAAGGCAAAGATAATGGAATAGTCAAGGTGGCCACCTACAGAATTGAAAACGGAAGCAGTTCAAAATGACTGCTTCTAAAAGGCATTGTTGAAAGGGATGGGGTAGGGGACTTGCTTTTCATTATAACTTCTATCTACTTTTTGCTTCTCGTTTTTGTGCATTACCTTGATGTATTTTTATTTGAATTTGAAAACAAAAGAAGTAAAAGTGCTGTCTACCATATCCCTAATCAAACACATACCTGTGAATTATGAGTAAAAAAAAAAAAAAATCACCCTACTTTTACAGAACTATTGTTTGCATCAGCAAATCATGCTAATGAACTTCAGAATAGGCATCTTCCCAAATACTTATAATCAACCTAGGCCTCTTTGGTTCTCTCCCTCGTTGGTTCTAATCCACATTAGTCATTGTCAGGAACAAGGATAAAATGTATATTTGTGTGGTACAGCTACAACTGGATTCAAAGTCCAAATAAAAGTGATTTAAATTAGTCACCACTGAAATCATCATCTTATTTTCCCTCCATTAACAACTATCAATTAAGAGTTCATTTTATGGGGCACCTGGGTGGCTCAGTTGGTTAAGCAACTGCCTTCGGCTCAGGTCATGATCCTGGAGTCCCTGGATCGAGTCCCGCATCGGGCTCCCTGCTCGGCAGGGAGTCTGCTTCTCCCTCTGACCCTCCTCTCTCTCATGCTCTCTGTCTCTCATTCTCTCTCGTGCAAATAAATAAAATCTTAAAAAAAAAAAAAAGAGTTCATTTTATGTATTCATACTCTGCCATTTTTCCGGGAAAAAATGAGATTAGAAGTCACTTATAAAACAAATATCATAAAATTCATCAAAATAGGGATTTTTTTTTTAAAGGTAACACAATGGTAGAAAGAGGAACTTCAACATGCCAACTATAATAGTAGATGAAGCAACACTGATTGAGCATAAAACTGGCACCATGTTTCCAGGCAACCGAGGCAAAGAGGGTTCTGTAAGTGGAAATATTCTCATCTTATAGAAGAAAACAGACCAGTTTCTGAGGAACGACAAAGGTCTTTCTTGAACAAACCTTGAGAGAAATATATGGGGTGGAGCCTTACAGAGGGAGCATTGTGAAACATGAGGGCAATGTCCTTCCAGCAACTTCTCAGCAAACAGAGACATGGGATTGTCCCTTTGACTGTGTTATTTATCACCCACAGCTCCCTACCACCAACACACCCACTCACAAAACCCACCCCTTTTTAAATACCCATCCTGATTACACGAGGTGAGTGATTCCCAGACTTGCCTGATCATAACAATCAGCCGGCCTGCTAGTTAGAAATTCCATTTCCCCCCGCCCTTTCATCGGACACTCTAATTTGATCAGTCTTCGAAAATCTCCAGTGTTAACACACTCGCCAGGTGAGCAGGCAAGTCTGGGAGACAAGGTGATAGGTGACAGTCTACAGCTGCAAATGAGCTTACTACTCTTGTTGATTATGCCCCAGCTGTTTAACCTCCCTCCGCCTGACTCCTCGAAGCATCCTAAAGCTGGACTCTCTCCAGATGACAGCCTGCTCTGACATGCATTTGCAGAGAAGCATTTGAGAAAGATGAGTGTAACATTAGTTCCTTGATGGTAATAACTCAAAACTCCTTGCTCCCTTCCTCCACAACACCAATTTCATCAGTATTACCACGAGAATTCACTAGAGGCTCCACATGATATATATCATGCACACGAACTGATACAAACACATCTGTGCTGATGTGCACATCTTTTTATCATTACAGATATGTCGGCTGCTGCATAATGTTTTTAAAGTCTTAAGATTACATCTATTATTTCTGAAATGAGGGGGGAAGAAAATCTCCCTGGGAAAAGAGCTACATACAATGGGGCATGCATTAGTTTTGCTAGACTCCCATGCTGAATTAATTGCACTTCCAAAACATTCTTGCCTGAACCACATTTCAAGAAGGCTCTAAGCTACAGAGAGAGAAAACTACCTTCCACACACATGGAAACCAGGAAATCAGAAGAGGCACCAGATTTCCCCCCCACAGTGTCTTATTTCTCTCCTGCCATTCATGAGAAACCTGGTCCAAGAAGTTGCATCGCAGGGAAATTGGAGATGAAATGGTCACAAAAGTCGAAAGATGTTTAGCCTAAGGACAGTTATATGTGTTCCAGAACAAAGTAAAAAAAGGTCAAACCTAAGTCAAAGGAATGGCTCAGCTTTCTCTAAAACAGAGACAGAGAATGTTTCTCAGCTGAAAACATAATAAGAGCAGGAGAGTAAAGAAACCTGAGATATAGCTTGATAGCATTCTCTTGTGCTGGCCAAATGTTCATTTGGATTGTCAAAAAGTCATGGAGAATCAAACTGTGCATGAAACTTAAAGGTGAAGTATGATCTATAAATAAATGAAAAGATCCCTAATCATGGGTTAGGAGTGTGGGGGCCCCAAAATGCATTGCTCATGTACCCTGAAGTTTTAGGATGCATTGGAAGTCATGGTTCCAAAAAAAAAAAGCCACCTGTAGAGGTCAGACCTGCTACATGCATTCCAAATCAGCCTAACCAGTCAAACCCTGGCCATCTAAAAAGGATTAAAGATTAGTTATCATCTCAATCCTATGAAAGAAGATCTATATTTCTCTTTTAGACACAAAATTCTCTAGAGAGTGGTGCTTGCCAAACACTCTGAAAAAATAATCTCTCAAAATTCTTGCAACCCACTGTGTTATGATTTCATCTCATGAAATACAACACCTTTACATTAAACCTCATAAAACTAAATCCCACTGGATCTCTTCCAAACTCAGAGAATAAGCAGCTCTGTTGGGGATGCTTAGAAAAGTGCAACACAGCCCCTTCTCATCTGGCCAGTTCCCACCACTGGGTCCATTTTGCAGGGAATAATTTTGCTTTACTTCTACCAAATATTTACATGTGATTAATCTCACATATAATAGATCTTGCAAATGCTTTGTGAATGAAATAACACCTTCCAACATCACAGCGTTAATTCCCCTAAAAGGATCTTTTAAGTTGAAATGTACACAAATTCATTTTGATTTTCTTCTCTAGTCAGACACTCATAGGATAGAATGGAGTTCCCATTTTATTCAACAATTAACCGTTGGATGCCTTCACTGAACTGGCATAGTGATATGAAGAGTATTACTAGGTAGTAGTAATTGCCTGCCCCATGAAGACTCTATTCTCATTTCTAATGCAGCTTCTAAAAGATATTAGTACAGATTTCACATCCCTTTTCACCTTTCCTATGTACACATATTTTTAGGATTCAATCCATCATCATTCTTGAGTAAAAAGTCAGGGGTGATTAGCTAGTGATATTTGGCTGTGGCCTGGGAATTCCAATGTTCTGCAAAAGAGTTTCAGGTGGTCCCCAATAGCATTCAAGTTTATAATGCACTCATGTCTCTAATCAATTTTAGGAATATATTAATAATTTATCCAAAATAGGCTCCCAGGTATGTAAATTCATTCTTTCCACTACTTCCAGATTAGTGGGGGTAAATGTCACTATTCTCATGTGTCTAGTGTAAGAAAAGATGGGATCAATAGGTCTATATTAGTCTTTGTCCCATCAAAGCACAAAGCTTAAGAACCACTGTCCTAGGCCTCCTTTATCTCACTCAGGTTGTCAATCATTTATATTGTAAATTAATACAGAGAAAGTATTTTATTCTTCAAAATACCAAAATTCTTCTCTCACTTTATATTTGCATCTACTGGATCTATGCAACTCCCTGTGTTAACCTTCTCTGGCTAGCCCCTGGAATACAAATTAAACATAATGTTTGTGTTATTACAGGGCTGATAAGGAGCCATAAGCAGTTATTATAAATTCCAGTGACTTTTTCTAATATAGATGTAAAAATTCCTGTTCTCTGAACTAATACACAAAAAAATACAGAATAATCAGATGGTTATTAATTTGTTTAATATGCCATTAAAAGATTTACTGATCTCCCCAAATCTGGCTGTATGGACAAGAAATAACCCAGCCCTCAAACTGTGTAATACAATTATGACAAGACATGAGACCTTAGGATGTTCCATTTCTCTGAGCTTCCTCAGTCTTCTCATCTATGAGACAGAAACAAGGGGCGCCTGGGTGGCACAGTCAGTTGAACATCCAACTCTTGGTTTTGGCTCAGGTTATGATCATAGCCCCCATGGAGCTCTGCACTCAGCAGGGAGTCTGCTTGTTCCTCTCCCTCTGCTCCTCCTCTCTCTCCCTCTCTCTCTCTCAAACAAATAAATAAAATCTTTTTTAAAGAAAGACAGAAACAATACCTTTTTACCAAGGTTTTTAATAATCTTAAATGAGAATAATTACCTTTAAAAACACTTTTTAAACTATCAGTTGTTGTTATTGTTGTTATTAATAAGCCCAGGTTGAACCTCCCAAGCCCATTCATTCCCAAGATCATTTATTCACTCTATAAATATGTTCTGAGCACCTATTAAGTGCCAAGCACTGCATGATTCAGAAATGACCAAAAACAACTATAGCTTCTGCCTTCATGGAGCTTATTATGGTCTGCCTAGTGATGGGGAAAGACATTAATTTAATAATCACACTAAAAAATGGAAAATTGTAACTGTAATAAGTGCTTTGAAGGAGCTGTACATAGTGCTGTGAGAATTTATCACAGAGGATTTGACCAGCAGGGGTCATTATGGTTCACTTATTTAACAATATTAATTGGGCACGTTAATTACCACATACTGTGAAGGTGCTGGGGATTCAAAGACCAAAGCATGATGCCAACCCTCAATCAGCAGAGAAGAGAAGCACATGTATAAATAAGCAAACAGAGTAACATCACAAGAGGACAGTGAGGCACAAAGGAAGAGGTAATCCTGTAGAGAAAGGAAGGGGTAAAGATATGAGAAAAGATTTTGTAAGGGAGGTGAGCCAAGTCTTAAAGGATAAGTAGAAGCTTCTTGGTTTCACTCGTAGAAAGGGCACTTCAAGAAGAAGCAATGTGAGCAAAGACAGAGCTATGGAAAGTGTATTCTATTAGAGTCATAGTTCTCATGGAAGGCAGTTCCCCTTCTCCCCCACCACCAGGGGATACTTGGCAATGTCAGGAGATATTTTTTGGTTTTTACAACCTAGAAGGAAGGGGGTGGTATTATTGGCATCTAATGGGTAAAGACCAGAGATAATGCTAAACATCCTTCAAAGCACAGACAGTCCCCTACAACAAAAAAGTTATCTGGCCAAAATGTCAATAATGCTGAGGTTGAGAAGCCCTGAATTAGAGGAAATACAGCAGAAAAGCCTCACCACTCATATATATGTCAAAGATACAGAAACACTTTTACTTTCATATGAGAAACAGTCCCCAGAATTGGATGTCCTTCCTCTCTGGCGTGTTGCCCACATCTCCATTTAAGAGACATCCAAGAAGTGAAGCACATACATGGGTCTGGGTTTTAAGGAAAAGGTCTACAATGGAAATACAGGTTAGGGCACACCAGTGAGATGACTTCTGAAGTCCTGGGAGCAGATGAGATCCCAGAAGAATATGTGAGATACTGAAGATATTAAAAAGCCTCCCACAGAACCCTGGGGGAAAAAACTCCATTTAAGAGGCTGGTGAAAGAAGAAGCATCAGCAAAGGGAAATGGGAAGGGATAATCAAAGAGTGGGAGGGAAACCAAAGGAGAGGGGTACCATGAAAGTCAAGGAAGCATAGGCTTTCAAAATTAAGTGACAGTTATTCAAATGAGTTGAAAACATATGTCTACACAAAAACCTGCACACAGATGTTTACAGTTTTATTCATGATGCCAAAACTTGGAAGCAACCACCATGTCCTTCAATAGGTGAATGAATAAACTGTGGCACCTCCATACAATGGCATATTACTCAATGATAAAAATAAACAAGCTAGCAAGCCACAAAACGACATGAAGGAAACTTAAATGTATATTACTGAGTGAAAGAAACCAGTCTGAAAAGGCTACATACTGTAAGATAAAGTATATGCAAAACGATGGAGATAGTAAAAAGATTAGTGGTTGCTAGGGGCTCCAGGAAAAGGAAAAGAGGGATCAACAGAGCACAGGAGATTTTTAGGGCAGTGAAGCTATTCTGTATAATACTGTAATAGGGGATACATGACATCAAAAATCCATATAACTGTACAACCCAAGGAGTGAGCCCTAATGTAAACTATGGACGTTAGTTAACAATGATGTACCAATACTAGCTCATCAGTTTTAGTAAATATACCACACTAACTCAAGATGTTAAACCTGTGACAGGGGAAAGAGGAGGTATATAAGAACTGTCTGTACCTTCCACTTAATTTTTCTGTAAGCCCAATAATGCTCTAATTAATTGTTTTTAATATTAAATATTTAATTAATGTCTGTGCTAATGAATGAAGACTAATGTAGAAAAAGAAGCTAAATTTTAACTTAATGGTAAATTTTAATATTTTAGGTAAAATTTAATACAAAGGTAATATATAGTTTATCTTCAAGAACTGCCGCCCCCCCAAAAAATTTAGTGACAAACTGTTAAATGCCACAGAGAAGTCAAATAGGAAGGACCAAACTGAATCTACTCAACTTGACAATTAGGGTATCACAGTGACCTTTGACAGAACAGTGAAATGGTCAAGGCAAGGATTACAGTGCGCTCAGCATAAATTAGGGTAAAGAAGTAGAAAAATTAAGTGTAGAAGCTAATGCTACAATGGCAATCATATTGCAATATACAAATGTATCAAATCAACACCTTAAACTTACATGATATTATATGTCAAATATATTTTAATTTTTATAAATGCAGAAGAAATAGTGTAGACGACTCCTTCAAGAAGCTAGGATGTGAAAAATAAAAGGAGAGTGAAGGAAGCAGAATAGAGATATTTTTCTTAATATGGGAGGGACTTGAATATGTTTGTAAACTGCAGGGAAGACTCAGCAGGGAAGGAGATGTGATAAATACAGCAAAGAAGTGAGATGACTGAAAAACAAGGTCAATGAAGAAGCCATGGTAGAGAACTGACTCAATTCTTGGAGGGAAAAATAGGGACATTTTCCTTTGATATTTTAATGAAGAGATTTTGAAAGACAAGGGGTAGTGACCAACTGCCCAACAGAGAAGAGAGTAGCAAGACCAGCTTTGACTCCCTCACCATCATCCAAACTGGTCTTCAGTCTCAGATTCCTGTAGATCATAATCAGGAGTACTCAACAAGCTTACACAGGCCAGCAACGCAATATAGATTTGTGTGATTAGGAATCCTAGGACCTGCTCTCATTCCCCTACCCTACAGCTATCACATCTGCACACCACAATTAGCCTCATTTCCTAGTGATCTGACCAAGTTGCTTGGCCCTCCTGGGACCACAGGTACATCATCTATATAAAAGAAGAAGCACCATCTTTCTAGCCTAGAGCTGGGTGCTGGATCAAGTGATCTTGGGACTGTTTCCTCTGTACAAACAGTGATATGGTAGAAGGACCACTGCTTTGGCTGAGGAGTGAGCCCTCTGGTCAGGGACATTTTCTTTCTAACATCATGGAGAAGAAAAACAAGTCAACCAAGCAGTATTCTCAATGGAAAGTTCCAATATCTATCCTCCCCAAAGTCTAAACAACATCAAAAGATAAACTGGTGCTCTGAGGTCAATATGAACTTCAGCATGAGCCAATTCTAATGTTAACCAACACTGGGATTCATTGAATTTTTCAAAACCTTCTGTGTATATCAAGGAAAGCTGCACTGAGATAATCACAGACGGACTAAGCAATCTCTGAAACAAACAGTTTAAATGACTTTATATAAAAATAAAATCTTTATCACAAACTTTTGATCTTATAAGCATGGCATTTTTTTTTTAAAGATTTTATTTATTTATTTGAGACAGAGAGAATGAGAGACAGAGAGCATGAGAGGGAGGAGGGTCAGAGGGAGAAGCAGACTCCCCGCCGAGCAGGGAGCCCGATGCGGGACTCGATCCCGGGACTCCAGGATCATGACCTGAGCCGAAGGCAGTTGCTCAACCAACTGAGCCACCCAGGTGCCCAGCATGGCATTTTTTAATCAAGAGGGAGAATGCTCAAAAAAGGGGGGAAAAGACAAATAGGTTAAAACCATATCATCCCACAGTGTGTTTCCAAGAGCTAGAGATCAAAGCCTGAGGACCCAAGGCATCCTATTCCCATAGTTCAACCACCCTGGTCTAAGAAGTTTAGCAGAATAGAGCATGCAAGTCTTAATTGGAGGGTTTTCCAAAGGAAGATATTTCAATACCATAGTAATGAGTTGATAAACTTCCCCTAACCTCAACCTTGCACCCTGACACTTTCACTTTCAATTGCTTTTTCTACAGCCTCAGCCCACGTCTGATCAGATTGAAAGTGCCAGGGATAGGCCATGGGGCAGCCCGAGTCACAAACCATACCTTCAGGGCCAAGACCAGGATCACCAGCAAAATGCTTGATAATAGCCTCACAGGAACATTAATGAAGTTCAAGGAGAACTGACAATCCTAAATGACTCCCAACTCATCCTCCTAGATAGAGGTTCTTTAGACCAAGGATGAGCTAGGGCTGGGCCCTTCCATGGTCATGCCTTATTCTTATTCCTCCATTCCCACTATCACCATGTCTTCATCCTTTGACCAGAACCCAAGTACATTCTATGGAAAGAAGGTAGGTGCATGACCTAGCCTTGTTATGGAATTCATTCATCTAGGTCAGGAAACTAGAAACTGAATAGACTGTTCACTGCCAAATTTAGATCTAGAACTCGTCAGTAATGTAAGAAGTCAGATTATATCTCTGTATACTCTATATTAAATTATGAGCAGGAAATAAAACAAACTACATTGCCCCTGAAATGTGCAAACAAGAAATTAGTCATGGTGAGGAATACCAAGATGAAACAAAAAAGACCCCAGGAATTTATGCCCTAACTTTGATCCTTGGCTATAAGTATATATTGTTTTATAGTACAACATACACCATTAAACATCTCATACTACAAAATCATCTTCATGTGACTTCAGGAACACATGACATGTGTTAGGACCAAGTGTTTGCTGCATAAAGATGCCCATGTGGTGCCCAAGCTGCCACAATGAATCCCAAATGCTTGTAGATCATCTGAATACTTGGGGGCAAATATTGGTACATGGGGCACTTTTCATAAACTGCTGCTTAATCTCTGGTAATGTCTGATTTCTCCAATTTAGAAATTAAACTCCAGATACACAAGGAACATGTACCATCTTCTCCTTTCCCTTCCTCTGTTCAATCCTCCCTCACTTCACTAACACACGCCCATTACTATAAATGTTTCCAGGGATAACCGATATTGAATTAATTAATTAATTAATTAATTAATGAGGTATCAAAGCCCTATCAGGTAGGTATGTGTTTGACTATAAATGAATTTTAAAAATAAAAGGCTTCACTACAAGGAATTATACAGCTTTGAGTTTATTTGTCTCTGGCGACAAGACCTCTAAGGGTAGAAACACCAGGCTGGCAAGAGTAGCTCAGAATGCCACAAGTCCGCCTTTGAGATCACAAGATGGCTGCTGAACTTCCAGATCCTACATCGTTTCCAGGAACAACAAGGTGAGAGGACTAAAGGCCTTATCCCCAACAGTTTTTTCTTTCTGCATGGGAAGGAATGCTATACCCTTGCATCACTGGCCATCCCGGGTAGAAATATCTAAGAAAAGTTGGTGTTTAGCATTTCAACCCATTTTAAAGGGAAAGGGGGGGAAGAGCCTGCTGGGAAAGAGACTGAGTGAGCCAAGTCCTGGTGCTATCAGCACAGAGTTATTTTCCCAAGAATAGTTTACACACACCTTGCTCCTCACTGATACTGTTTTGTTCAACTGATAGTCAAAGCTCTTGGGGTTGGTATTATCAAGACTCCTCTTCATTTCATTCTAATATTTCCAGAGTCCAGTGGAGAGCCTTACATTCTAGCCTTTCCATTTGAAATTGATGTGGACAGCTCCTATTTCCATCCCAAACTTCTGTCCAATTTTATTCATTTCAATACCAACTTTTTGAAACTGATTCACTTTGTGAGCATTCTTTTTACCCTGCTTTGTTTATAAGTGAGAGTTGGAATTCAAACCCAATCAGATCTGTACTCACCATCCTTTAGCAGCTTCTGGAATACCTCTGACTACAGAGATACATGCACACACTTTACCACTGAAAGGGTTCCCACAGTTCTTGCTCACTGAATTCTTTATAAACTTGCCTGGCATATGATCAATACATAAAATAGAAAAAGAATTATTTATGGGCTTGGGAAGTTGGACATCCTTATGGAAAAAAGTATCACACAAAAATCAATTCCAGGCCAATTAAGGACTTAAATATGAAAAGCAAAATCTCCAGAAAGAATGTTAGGATACTCTCTTTATGACATATGGTAAGAAAGGATTTCTTAAACAAGTTGTAGAAAGCATAAACCATAACCAAAAAGACTAATAATTTTGCCCAAATTAAAATTACTTTGGAATGAAATAAGACCATAATAACAGTTTAAAAAAACAAGACCCAGAGGAAGTAAAAATATATGCAATTCATTTCATTTTTTAAAACATGACATCCAGAATATATAAAGATCTATAAGTCAATAAAGATTTAAAAAAAAATAGGAAATGAGGGGAAACAGGCAATTTGCTCAAGAAGAAATCTGAATGGCCTATTAATATACAAAAATTTTTTGAACTTCACTTAAGATCAGGGGACAGAAAAAAATTAATATGATACACACTCATACCCATTAAACTGATAAAATGTATGTCTGTGAAGGCTAAGTGTAAGGATGTAGGATAGTAAGAGCCCTCCAACATTGCCAGTGGGCACCTCAATTGGCACATACACTTCAAGAGCAATTTGGACTATCTAGTGCATACTCCATGACTCAGCAATCCTGTTCCCCAGGATATCATGGAAAAAGTCTCTCAAGTATGCACAAGAACATACATGCAAAGATGTTCACGGTGGCATTGTCTGTGACAACAAAAATTTGGAGACAGTCTAATTGTCTATCAGAGGGAGAGTGAATTACATTCATCCAACGGAATACTGTAAAAACATTAAAAATGACTGAGCTAGAGCTTATGTGCCAAGATGGATAAATCTCCAAAACATGGCACCACCCTTAATCCAAACCAAAACATGGTACCACCACCAAAAATGTACCACATTTAATCATGCAGAGTGCCCTGCCTTCCATTGCCACCCTCTGAATTCTATCCCACCCCCAAGTCCTCACTCAACTGCTAGCCTTTCCAGAAACTTTCCCTGCAGTTTCTAACCTTGATCCTTCCCTTTTGGTTTGCTTTGGTTTGCATCTCTCTTATGATACCCACACAGCAATACAACAAGAGCCCTCTCATCATAACCTCACCAACACTCTTTTTTTTCTTTTTTATTAATCTTGGATAATTTCACCAGGGGTAAAATCTCATTTGAATGTGTATTTATTGTTACTCTTGAGACTGAAAATTTTTCATATGCTAATTTTTTGTTTGTATTGCTTCTGTCTTATTCACTTATAGCATCCTTTGCAGCCTTTTGAACACAGTTCCTAGCATATATTGAAAACAGAAAACCAATTTCGTACTAAAATGAATTAAAAGCTAGAAATTCAATGTGAATCAACAAAACACTCAGACAAAAAAAAAAATAATAACTCCAACATAAGAAGTATACTAAAATATAAAAGCATATTACTAATACTACAAACTTGCACGCTGAGGCCCTTTCTTAATTAGGTGAATGGAACACATACCTTTACTGCTTACATGTTGAAGAGTATAAGGGGCATCCATTCCTTAAGGCTTAAATAGCTTCTGCTGGTTTGAGGAACAAGCCGTGTTTGACACAGACAGAAAGAACACATAAGCCAAGAAAGTCTGCCAGGAGCCAGTGTTCCCTACAAAGACTCTAACTTGAGACAGATCCCCCCTCCCAATAAACTTTGAATTCTGTGAATGTATGACCTTTATTCCTTAAATTTAACGTATGTATTTTTGGAAAGGTTCCTACTAACCTTATGACTTCTGGGTTTTACAGCTAATAAGCAGAATCATAACTGAAATGATTACCTAAATACAGAGTCACCTTTCCTCCAGAAAATGCAAGCTATTTTTTTCCCAGCAGTTTACATGGCTTTTAGTGGTCCCTGGGTTTTCTATTATTTCTTTGTAGGATTCTAGAGCTCCCAAGAACCATTTCCAGACAGCATAGTTTTTGCTAACAGCTTCCAGTGACTTATTCTGCCATTCAAATTCAGAGGTTCAAATTGGGAATCACATGCTCAATATAAAAAAGCGCTGCAGCGAAGAAGAGCTATAGAACTGGAATGACCAAGATCGTAGCCAGTGACCATCACTGAAAAACTTTCCTCTCTTTTCATTTATGAGTAATTTATCACTCTGTCTGGACTTGGACATGTAGCATCAGCCAACCCAGATTTTAAAGGAGTGCTTGGCTCCTAGAGTGCTGACCAGACAGAATCTCCTCCTTTTGGGATAGCCAGGACACCAGGGTAGAATTCCTTAGGATATTAACTCCAGAATACTACTTACTTGGGATTTAACCTGTACGAAGCCCAACTGAATTGGGATCAGGTTTCATGGTTGTCACAGGACTCGAGAACAACCAGAAAGGACAAGTCTGTCCTTTTCATTACTTTATCCCCTTGAGTAAATACTATTCTGCTAAAAAGCAAAACCAAACAAAATAATGATGGCAGCATTGCCCAGAAATATGCTTCCTCTATATTCTACCAGCTTCTAAACTAATTTTCAAAGATAAATTTATGTGAAATTGATCTATACGTTATAAGGTATTCAAGAGATGTTTCTGCTTTTTGTTCATTTGGCTTTTGTTTTGTTTTTGTTTTTAGTGTAATGCAAATAAATAAGACTTTGTACTAAATCTGCAACTGTCATGAGTAAATACATTTCACAAAGGTAAAGAAAAATCAGCCTAAACCAGACTTTGGTTTATATTAAAAAGTTCCCTAGGGAACTGGGTTTTACATTTGAGCCCTGATTTAGCTAAAAGATTTATAAGGGCACATGTAGAAATACAGGTCCCTACTGGGTGATGAACCCTGGCTGAGACATAATTATAATTCTCTCTGCTCTCCATTCCACGGGAAACTGCTCCCAGGAGCCCAGAGGGGAGATGGTCGCCAAAGAGGAACATAAATGTTCTAGTAATATGACCACCTGGGTCACCTTCCCAATCTCCAATGCCAATCTAAAGGATATTAGAAAATGATACACAAGTCTTTTTCAGATACTCTTTTTCAGATACTAAATTAACAAAACCACTTACTTCCCTTGGAAAACTAATGTCAGTGTTATGTTTTGTAGGCCTTGAAGCCAAATTTGGTTGGATCTATTTGTGCTTGATCATTCCAGGTTGTCACTCAGCTAAGCCTGTCCTAAGTGCAGTGGCAGCCCTCGTGAGCCTGAGCTAAACATGATGTCGCCAAGTGAGATGTGTAAAACAAGCCAGGAACAGAAAACTGGAATTTTCCTTGTAAAAAAAGAAAATTGCTTAGTAACTTGCCGAAATTTCTCAGGAGTGAATTAACTCAGTGGGAGGCCTGATCTTGGTGGCCTATCCGCTTTGAAAATGTCCCCATCTCATCACCTCATGGGACAGAGGGGGAAAACCTGTTCATCAGTCCACTGGGAAGGGCCACAAGTTTCTTACAAGCTTCACGTGGTTGCAGTGTTGTTGCAGGAGTTCCCATTGTTGCTGTTGTCTCTTAACTATCACAGCAAAGAACACCCAGAAAACTCACAGGAGCCTGGTAATCAACAGCTAGGGTCTCAAGAATACAAGGGTCAAATGTCAGTATTCAGTTTTATAACGAAAACAAGATTTAACGAAGAGATTATAGGAAGAAAGTATCTATTCTTTCTCTTGATGGCTCCCTCCACACCACCCATCACATACCCTTACCTGCATTCTCCTAACAGCTAAATGCAACAGGATCTTAATCTTGCAAAACTTTGGTAATATGAAATTTTGATAATATGAAAGTTTATTAAAATTACCACGTTATCAGTTCTCACTACGAAAAATATACACATTTTGGGGAGCGTGGGTGGCTCGGTTGGTTAAGCATCTGCCTTGGGCTCAGGTCATGATCCCAGGGTCCTGAGATGGAGCCCCAACTCGGGCTCCCTGCTCCACGGGAAGCCTGCTTCTCCCTCTCAACTCCCCCTGCTTGTGTTCCCTCTCTTGCTCTCTCACTCTCTGTCAATAAATAAATAATATCTGCCTGCCGCTCTCCCTGCTTGTGCCCTCTCTTTCTGTCAAATGAATAAGTAAAATCTTTTTTAAAAAAGAAAAGAAAAATATACACATTTTATACACTTGGAGTAGGTAAAGGTGTAAAAAGTTAGGTATGTACAAATCAGTACAAGAACATTAACAAAGTATTATTCTGAGTATTTTCTGGAAGACTAACAGTCAAGTGAGTTCCATATGGAGAAACTATTTTAAATTATTATTTTAATTCTATGCAGTTCTTTTGAATAAAACATTGGTCATCATTACTTGTTTATTCCCTAAAGTAAGATTACTTACATGCTTTTCTAATATTTCTGTTGAGGATTTCCTATTCCTTTGGCAAAAGTAATTTCACTGTTGTAGGTTTACTAGCTTGTCACTATTTTTATTTTTCATAATTATTTATTTTCACATCCAATGTAAGGTTTGCCTCATTTTTTAATCTTATAAAGTGTTTATGGAAATGGATGTCATTTTGGGTACCCCAAAATCAATCTTGCTCTATATATCCAAATGAGTTTCATCTGCTAATTTGTGTAAGGATCTGTGCATAATAAATGGTCTCTTTGCCTGTGTGCCTTTAGTTTAGGAACTGGACAGTGGATTCACAGATGTCCCTTGTGGCTCAGGGATTAGGCAGTCTGATCCATGAACCACAAGCCACGCAGGATATAATACTAAAACGATCACATAACTACTGCATAAATAACAAGTGAAATGTTCCCATGACTGCCAGCCATTCTCTCGATCACTAACCTAATTTCCTATGGCGGAAAGCAAGAACGCAGGATGTGAATGTATTTAGGCCTTATACTCAGTCACAGAGGACTACTTCCTTATCCTTAGATGTGTGATATTAGAAGGTCAAGGACAGGAATCACCACTATATTTTGCTTAATAAGGACAACCTTTATCCTCCATATTCACCTAATTAGGTCCAAATGGAAAAAAAAAAAAAAAAACAACTGGTGGTGAACATGAAAATAATATATGCCTTGAAATATTTATTTTATGGAGGTAGACATATTCTTAACAACTGACCTTTCGAAATTAATAGTGATATAAGAAGTAAGAAGGAACATCAGAACAGAAGCTGAAGCAAATAGAGAAAATGAAAGTGTCCCCACATAAGGGGGCATCGGTGACATTAGGGAAAAAAGTATACATAATGAGAAACAGGGAAGCCAGATGCAAGCTCCACCAACTGAGCAGTCAATGATGGGTGAAACTGAGCGATGCATCGTTAGTCAAAGCAGGATAAATATTCTGCTGCCAAATAAGAACCTATTACACCTAAGAGTTTGTAAATATCATTAAATGAGAAGGGCAAAGAAATAATAATGATGAAAGAGTATGCCTCATTGAATATAAGTAATCTAAAATATAATAACCTGCCCAGAGATCAAAAATAAATAATGGTAACATTTGTCTACACAGAATAGAAAGAGCAGTTCATTGAACCATGTAGAGTGAACTTGTTGGCTTTATCAAATATCTGCAATTATCTGCCCCTAGCTGTTTGGAAATGAGAAACCATCACAGTCCAGTCGGCACCTGTTTCCAATACGAATGCCCTTCAACTGCCGTGAAAACTCATCACATTAGTGGTGGGCATAAAATCTCAAAAGACAGTCATACATTTAAGACCTATCTGATGGGATCAGGTACTCAACCACATAGAAAATTACCTCAGTTTCAAAGCAGCAAAAGTACTGATGTGTCCAAGTACCATCATGAGGATGTTCTCTCACGTTTCTCCAAACTTTTTGATCCAATCCTGTTTTGGCTTTCAACAGGAGAGCCCAATGAATAAAGAGATGCATTTCAGTTCATTTGGTTGTGATTCATTTGAATACTGAGTGGCAGGTACTGTGCTAGATTCTGGCAGCCCAAGATAGAGAAGGCAGGATTCCTGTCCTTCAAGATCTCCTAGTCAAATATGGTCTTTAAAGAGGTGATTAAATAAAATGTGGGTGTCAGGGTGGGGCCCTAACCCAATATGATTAGTGTTATGAGGAAGAGAAATCACGGGTGCACATGCACACGGACAACCACGTGAAGAGGCAGCAAATGGGCAGCCGTCTACATGCCAAAGAGAGAAGCCTTGAGAAACCAAACCTGCTGCCTCCTTGATCTTGGACTTCTAGCCTCCAGAAGATAAATTCCTATTGTTTAAGCCACCAAGTCTGTAGTATTTTGCTACGGCAGCCCTAGCAAGCTAATACAGTACCCTTCCCTATATCAGAGTTGCTTGATGAATGCAAGAAATGGTAAGGGGAGTCGATGATCTTGAAAAAGAGCTTAGGAGGGAGTTTCCCATCACTCTTTTCATTCAAGGAGAATTTGAGTTGAAGCCCTATCAAGGATATCACACTGGGTGGGAGAAGAGACTAGCTGAACTCAAACGTCTTTTCCAACACTTCAATTCTATCATTTTTTTCTACAAACATCAGTTTCTCCATGGAAGAGAACTATCACTCCCATGATCAAATATACTTTGGGGTCTCTTATCTAGAAATTAAAACTAAAACAAATGTTTTTAAATGCTTTTACTTGACTCCCTCTGACCCCTGCTTCATTTGGCTCCTCTAGTTCTCTTTAATGGTCTCTTACTGCTGCCATCATCTTGTCCCTACTTTCTGGAGATGAGTATTTGAAATGGAATTTGGAGGACTGATAGGATCTTACCGAATGGGAGAAAATGGACTGGGAGTTGTCTTTCCGGGTGAGAAGAAGGAGGGTGATGTTCCCCTGTCTTTACTGTCAGGGTCACAGAGATATGAGATGGTCTTTGAACAGCTGCAGCAACCACAAGAAAGCAGCATTCTAGAATCTCCTGACAGGCTCTAGAGTCAGCAGATCCATGTCTACTCTTGCTAGTTGTGAAGAGTCAACTCAGCTTGGGGAACTGTAATCTGCATTAAGTTCTTAGCCAGTCTAACCAGTTCTGTTGAGAGAAAAGAATAGCAAACACAATAGCTGTTGTTAATACAACATTTTCATTTTGGTCAATAAACTTTATTTCCCATGCCACCAAATCATTTCACAAAGCTGCTGCTAAGAGAACCCATTAAGGGATCAGGGTGCCCTTGTTATTCTGTACCCCTCTTTGGTAAAAGTGTTAATGAGCAGTACACGCCCCAAAACATGAATAGCACTCTGATTAAAAGACTAACAAATGTACTTAATGCCACTGAACTGTACACTTAAATATGGTTAAAATGGTAAATTTTATTATATTTTACCACAATTTTTAAAAAGTAACACAAAGTTTTAATCACGTAATAAAATAACACCTCTAAGCATGTTAGCCTTCTAAGAGACTAGGAAACTGTTTAATAGAACCATGTTGATCAGCACATGCAGTAGAGACAGGGATGGAAAAGCTGATAATTATATCATCTGTATCCAAAGAGATTTAAATGTCTTTATTCTGAGAATAACACTCAGAATGAACTCATCTGCAAAACGCTAGTCACTTTGCCCTAGTTGAATTTACAAGGTGACACTCTTAGGCTGTTTAAAACATCTTTCTATCTGTCTACTGTTTTTGAAGGAGATGGTCAAGGCCCAGGGTGGAGGGCCAGACTCCAGATGTTGTGGCTCACCCTGTCAGAACCAAATTCACTCTTTCCACTTGGATTGTCTCTCAACAACTCCATGTGATTGGAAAGGAGAATGGCTTCATTCCAGGAACTCCTTCTGTTCTGTGTTTGCTTTAAATGTATAATTTTATGTTTAGCTCTCACTCAGAGTAGTAACAAACTACACTGATTATACACTTGCTGCATGCAAAACATACCACTTAGTCTTGGGGCTGTGGTGGTACAAAAAAATATACTCCTGCCATCATCAGGCTTAGAATCTGGATGGCTTGACAAAGCATGTTTCTAATTAGTAATGGTTAGTCTGAGGAGATTACCAGTGAAGATTAATTACAAGGGTTTTTCTTGGAGTGCCAAAACTGTTTCCCTCAGTTAATATTTCAACTACTTGTCATCTATGTTGTAATATAATTTCGACTTAAAATTCAAATTCCAATGACAGTAACACATTTTTTAAATAATTGAATCTTTTTCCAATTTAGTGAGACCAGTTTTCTTTTTTTTTTTTTTTTAAAGATTTTATTTATTTATTTGAGACAGAGAGAATGAGAGAGAGAGAGCACATGAGAGGGGGGAGGGTCAGAGGGAGAGGCAGACTCCCCGCCGAGCAGGGAGCCCGATGTGGGACTCGATCCAGGGACTCCAGGATCATGACCTGAGCCGAAGGCAGTCGCTCAACCAACTGAGCCACCCAGGCGCCCCCAGTTTTCTTTTTAATGTGCGTGAAGTGTAAGATTTGTTTTCCCCTTTCTGGGATGACAGTGGCGAGTTCATTTCTGGCCCAGTCCTTCAGAGCTGAGTGGCACTCCAACTCTCCTGGTGATTTGGGGCTTTATTTGTGACCTGGGCAAGTCTCTTAACACTTCGTTACATCTACATGATAAGTGATAAATTTCCAGAGGAAGCTTCTGTGGGTGGAGTTGGGCTGACATGATGAACTAATGACTACGTAGTAGAAAAAAAATAAGACATAGCACTTACATAAAGTACTTACTCTGTATTTCTAAGTACTTTACTCCTTTCACCCTTACTCAGTGCATTAGTATTCCAATTGGTGACAAAACTGAGGCACAGAGAGTTTAGGTAACTTGTCCAGAATCTCACAGCTAGAAAGCCATGAAGTCAGATTCAAACCCCATGTGGTGTGAGTTTTTACCATCAGCCTGGAAGAAGCTGATATCACCAAAAGATAGAAATACCTATCTCAAGTTAAACCTCAGGATTTGCTTTCTTGGCTTGTGACAATGCTGAAGAAGAGAATCTAAGAAAACATCTGCAATCTTCATTTGTCCCTCTGTGACAAAAAAGACTGGCTCCCCTCCCCTGGGGAGTCTTGAAGCATGTTCTTCCTCTTTTTGGCATTCCTTCTTCCGTGGAAAACAAGAGCATCAAAATAGCTTAAAGGGTTCCTTTATCTTTCTTCCCTCAAGCTACCGTCTTTATCTAATTTCCTGGCAATTTACATTTCATTGAACATATTTTCATAGCTGGATCACCTTAAAATTAAAAAAAAAAACCTAACCCATGAAGAACAGTAATGCATGTTATACAAAATATACTATCAATGTGGATTTCTGGCTATAGCCCCAACACCTTTCAGTTTGCTCAAAGATTTTATTTTATTAAAAGAAATTAATTCAGAAAATCACTTTCTTTCTTAAAAAAAAAGCTTTACTCTCCCAGGCTACACGCTTGTAAGTACTTTCTTCCTCAGCTACATAATGTAAACACTGTAAATGTAAACAATGTAAATATTCTTAAGCATATTTCCTTCAGTATGGCCTTCAGGTAGTGCTCTTATTTCCTATAGGTGGTTCTAAGGGAAATACCTACAAAAGTTCATTAATAATGCCAATTAGAAATGTAGAAGAACTGGTATAGGACCCATCAGCTCAGGTTTCTCAGTTCCAGGGAACAGCTTTATATTTCTCTAGCTCTCCTAAGAGTGGACTATTTTTATTTCTTTTTTTTTTTTTAAAGATTTTATTTATTTATTTGAGAGAGTGAGAATGAGAGAGAGAGCATATGAGAGGGAGGAGGGTCAGAGGGAGAAGCAGACTCCCTGCTGAGCAGGAAGCCTGATGCGGGACTCGATCCCGGGACTCCAGGATCATGACCTGAGCCGAAGGCAGTCGCTTAACCAACTGAGCCACCCAGGCGCCCCGGCGCCCCGGACTATTTTTATTTCTTAATGTTAGTTGATAAAGCCAGTTGCAAATGCAGTGGAATCAGATCATTACCTAACTAAATGTCATACAGAGTCTGCTCTGATACAAATCAAAATATAACCATACAAGAGGCTCAGGTGATAATTTGCCAGTTATCAATTTTTTTCACTAACCCCAACTTACAGCGTATCAATCTACAAACCTTAACTGTATTTACTCATTACTTGACAATTATAAATCAGCAATAGTAGCTTAAGCACTATACAAAGCGTGGAATTAGACATGAAACGTGTATTATATATGTGGTAGGCATTACTACTGTTCCCTAATGTCCAATTCTTCTCCTTTCCAGCCACATGGCATGATGGCACATTCTACCCCTCTGAAGTTCGGGGTGGCCTTCTTACTGATTTTGGCCAACAAAATGTGAGTGAAAGTAACATGCATCACTTCCCAATGGAAGTATTTAACTTCTAGTAACAGATTCACCAGCCCTCTCTCCGCCTGCTAAGTGATTATGGGAGCACATCTTGATATGAAAGTACCATACAATAAAGGAGCTGGGAATGCTAAGCTGGGAAAACAGCTGCCTTGGAAGGCCCCCCAACCCACAGCAAACTTTGCATTAGTATGAGACAAACTTCTGTTGTTTGGTAATGATTGTTACCTAGCCCATCCTGACTGATACAGTATTATATGTTATCATGATTTGCATCATACTGAACGCCAGGGGTGTATGTGTAATTTCTGAGTAAACTAGTCAACTTACTCCGCCAGTGGCCAAACATCATTTTAACTTGACCATCTTAAAAAGTGATTACTAGTGTGTGGTTACAAGGAGCACTGGAAAAATAAATTGCATAAATCTGTGTACATGCTCTCTACCTCTATAAAAGCAAGGGATGGTACACATCTTAATGATCGATATTCAATCAGATCATCCTTGCACATAAAAAACAGCCCATTATATCTTGTAAGTCAAAAATCTATTTTAGCTAAATTAATTCTGGAAGTAGAACATAGATAGACACAATATACAAAAGAGTTTTCAGCTATTTCATGCCAGCATGAAGATCCTTAGCAGAGGTCTCATGGGCACAAGTATATGAACAAAAGGACCACTACTCGTGTGAGTCTGTCAGGTCTATTCTGAGACTCCCCTTCTGAGTGTGAACACATTCCTCTCCCAAACAACATAAAATCATGGAGCAATAACCTTCAGCTATGGACTCAACATTTCCCCACCTGCCCTGTCAATCACCCTCACTGTAGGCAGAAATGAGCCTTCCAAGTATGTTCTCCAAGAACCAGAAAATTCTGCTTCCCAAAGTACTTTCTTCTCTGCACAAAGAGATACTTGAAATACATGAATGGGAAAAAATGGTTCAGAAAAATAAGAGCTAACCCTTCTCAAATTCTAACCACACCATTTTTGAGGTTAAGAGGAAAGGAGAAAAGCTCAATTGCTTTTTTTTTTTGATTGCAAATCTAAAATTCCTCTTTTCAACCAAGCTGATATGGGAAATATCACATTGAGAAATACAAGAAATACAGCCTCTGAGTTGTAGCCAACCTGTCCAAATGCCAGAAGAAATTATGATCAAACTTCTATGTTAGGAGAAATCTGGACAATGAGGTGCTTGCCCAAACCCATCTTAATCACGATATGCATAACTCAACCACTACAAAAGCAGTACCACTTATGAACCGGTAAGAACCTGGAGAGGAAACACCAATACAGAAAAATCCACTCATGAAATTAGATATGGTTCAAATACTACATTCAGAGGTAATTTATTAAGACATAATCCCCATTTCTTGACATGAAAAGTTGTTACAAATAGTATGTGTCATTTGATTGCCTTTTTACAAAGCTTTATATATTCATTTTCTCTTAAGTTAAAAGAATACAATTTTTCACTTTTTTCTGTAGATACAAGCAGTAAAATTAAAGAGATTTCCACTTTCCCCTTTATAATTTTGTGTTGCCTGAATATTTTACATGGGTTACTTTTGTAAACAACAAAGAAACATTTTGGGGAGGAAACCAATTCATGAGTGAAAATGAAAGTTTCATTTAACTTGATTTAATTTTCAATCCATTGCCTTCAGTCTTCTAATCAGTTGTCTGCTGTTGATTTGGGAAATGCAACTATAAAAAATACATCATTTATCTGGTGGTTAATGAGAATTTCCCCTGTATCTATTACAGTTTAGGGTTTTTAAGACACTGAATATTGTTCTCTGAAAGTAAATTTATAAACTAGACAGAATTTAATCCCTTTGTTAGTTTAAGCTGGTCTTAAATGAGGGCAAAGAACAGATCTCTCAAGATTTTTACAGAAGGATTTTCTGATTGCTTTCTAATAAGTCTTATGAATATAAAAGACTATATTCTATCACAATTCAAAAAGCAACTAAGTTTCTCAGACATGATCTGCAAATGCCTAGGCCTTGTTATTCCTTTCCCCAGCAACACATATTTTGCTCTATGAGAAAAATCCCTTTATCCAAATGTAGTGGGAAAAAGTCTTTACCCTCAGAAATATGTGCCATCTTCACCTTTAAGCTAAAGCAGAGAAGTGGGAATTTTATTTTTACCTACAAATACTAAACCATAAACCCCTTACATGCAAGGACCTTTTGATAACCCCCACAGTGTATGGTAGAGGCCCAATAATCTTTTGATTGGATGGATGGAATTAAATCCAAGGAACTTGAGAAATTCCTTCTTTAAGGTATTAGGCTGCTAATTACATCATCTATGGTTAAAGAGAAGAGCAGGGCAGAATATTTGTCCTTCCTGTGGTGACATGATAACATTCCACAGAAATCAGTCCCATGACTACCTGTCCAAGTCTTTCAGATACCACTAGAATATCCTAGGAAACAGTACACCTTTTCGGGGGGGAGGGAATTATTTCCAAATGAAAGAAATCTGCTTTTGAGGCTGTGTACAAACAAGCTTGATCTCCCGCCCCCCACCCCACCAGTCTTCCCTCTATCCCCACTACACTCAACTCCTCTGAATGGACCCATAACTAGCATAACAAGTAAACGTTTTCAACTTAATACTATGAAGCAAAAGGCAATTAAAGACATGTTTTCAGTATTTATTCCAGGGAAAAACTGATAATAGAAAACCTTAGATAATCTTGTTCATTTTGAAGCTCTAATCCAGACAAACTTGGACATGGAAAAATGTTTCTGAACTAGTACCAATAATAATAAGTTAAATGTACTCATAAAAGCACTCTTTTTTGCCTTATTTTCTTCTACGGCAGAACTTGTTATGAACTTCTTTAATTAATTAAGATTTCAAGGAAACTAACAGAAAACAGCAAAGCTCTGGACAACATGGCCAAGATGATCACTAGACACTTCACAGACTGGCCACCTACCAGAAACCCAATTTAACATTTGGAAATGTTATTTCTCTGCAATATTTCCCTCCCCACTGTACCACTGGAGATTTACAAACTATTAAGAAATATTAGGCTTACTAGTGAAACTTTGTTAACATTTAGTGCCAATGAACTCAGTCAGAGGGCTGAGTCTGTGTATGCCGAATGCTATAGTTTGAAATTACAGGTTACACTAAATCAACCAAAAGCAAATGTTCTTTCTAATTTACAGATTTATTTGTTGCTGCGAATACCTGTGGTTTACTGAAACTGAGTCTCTTATAAAAGGATGAATCACTTTAATGAATCTGACCAATTTCTTAGTTTGGGCAGCATAAAAATCTACCATTATAAGGACCCAAACGAATACTCAGAGTATGGAAAGGTGTCCCTAAAGTCAGTTCAGGAAGAATGACAAAGGGCTTTTTATTCTGGGATTTGTCTCTGGAAAGATTGTACATGTGTGCAGGAACACAGATTCCATCTGTTGCTTTAGAGCCAACAGGCTGTATTGTATTGACTTTGTGTTCTTATCTGATGGCAATAAATTCCCACCAGAGTGAAACACTAGCTTAGCCAGTGACCCCTGCTGTTCAAATCAGACAATGGAGCAGGACTTTCTTCCCAGAGAAACTCTGTGGCTTCTGGACCGCCCTCTATGAATGGCCTTGGGATTTTGCTATTTCCATTCAGGATTTCCTAATGTGAGCAATTAGGAGATGCTTCATTTCAAGAGTCTCATCAGCAGTTGCAACACATCAGTGAGCAATAAACTGCTGGGACCCCAGAAAGAGACAGGAAAATTGGAAAGAAAGGGACAGGGAAGAGGAAAGGAAAAGTATCCAGCAGAGCTCCTTGCACCTCCTCATATGAGGTGCTCAATAAATATTTCTTTAATTAAGAGTGCCAAACAAACTAAGTGTACACAGTTGACACGAATTTCAAAACTTTGAACCCCAAAGATCAAGAAATTACTATTGATTCAGCAAATCTGAGACCTTATGCTGTGAACAAAAGGCTGCTGGGAAGGATGTGTGCCCTCAACAAATGGAATTTCCTTCTGAGAGATCTGTGTCACCGAGCTGCCCCCAGGTGTTTTGCTGGGTTGAGTTTTGTTTTTGGTTTTTGGGTTTGGGTTTGGGTTTTGAAGCAGAAGCAGTCCAGGGATGCAAGTAGGACATGCCCTGCCCTAGCCCCATTCTTTCTCCCCAAATGTCTAGGGCCATTTTCTCATTGAGGTTAACAATAAAAGAAACAGAACTGAGTCTCTCCCAAAGCACCAACCACAGACAGCCTCCATGATGTGCCCGAGGAAAGTATACTATAAAACATCTTTCTCAATCCATCCCAAACCGGTGTTTGACTAAAACACTCATGTGGCTGGGGAAGAGCAAGAAAATGATCTTTTGCAGTAGATTATCACTGGGAGTGAAACTGGTTTTTGTTTGGTTGGTTGGTTTTTGTTTTGTTTTTTGTTTTGTTTTTATCATTTTGGAGCGCCTGTTTTTAATCATTCTAGTGAGCTCTAAAAGTATCCATCCACTGCCTTCAAGCCTTTCTCAAAGAGCAAACTCCCCGTACTTGGTTCAAAAGAGGCCTCTGGAACTTGGCGGGGGCGCGGGGGGGGGGGTGTTCACACTGGCTTTGGACCCACCAACCAGAGAGCTCACACTGAGTCGCGCAGTTACAGCTCTTCCGGGGCCGCCTCCTCCGCCAGGTGGCCGGCGGGGAAGGCCCGGGGACAGCTGCCGCTTCACCCCCAGGGAACCGTCGCCCCGCGCCCTGAGCCAGGGCTCGGGCACAGCGCGCACCAAAGGCGTGGTCTCCGCCGCCCCTCCCGCGCGCCCTTCCTCTGCCAGTTCGCCCCTCCTGGCAAAAAGAGGGCACCGAGTTCGAACCTCCCTAGGCCCTTCGTTTGCTTTCTCGGCTCCAAACGGGGGCCCGCGGGCCCCTTGAAACCTGAGAGAAGCAGAGAGGCGCCAGAATTCGGGTTAGCAATCGGTAAACTGTTGGTCCTCCGAATCGACTCTTGTTTTCTTAAAATACGAGGCAAGGGCTCTCGCTTCGCAGGCCCGGACCTCGGTATCGGAAATCCGCGTCGCCTCCCTTGCGGTGCGCAGCGGGGAAGCGGCTGGCACCTGACCCGCGTGCGCGTGCGGCGACAAGCTTCGCGTCCAGCCGCAGTCCGCGCCCTCGCTCTTGAGCGCGAGCGGAGAGAAGGCCAAAGGCGAAAGAACAAACTAGTCTCCCCCACCGCCCAAAACAGCCAGCCTCACGGCCAACTTCTAAAAACGCAAAAGATCTCACAACCTCAACTGCTTGCAGGAAACCGAATTGCAACCCTACAGGGACCCTCTGTTTTGGGAAATGGCGCCCCCAGATGGCTGCCGCGAATCCCACGGAAAGATGCTGGGGCTAGAGCGCCTCTCGGTCCTGCCTGGAGCCGGGAAGGCCCGAGTCCCCAGCCCCAGGACGAGGGGTGACGTCACCCATCCAGCCGGCCTGCGCGCGGATGACAGCCAAGCGACGACGCTGTTGGAGACACCCAGCAGGTCTAGACACGTCCCCAAAGGCCGTCCGGGCCGGAATGCACCCAGCGGCGGCACGCGTAATACCAGCAGCTGTACCTCACTGTGTGATCCGCTTCCAGTTACTTAACCCCTCGTGTCTCAGTGTCCCCGTGACTACTTACTTGCAAAATGATAATACCCACACCCACCTGTCGGGTGGCAGTGAGGATTTCAGGAGACGGGGTGCCCTCAGCCAGTGTGTTAGTGCAGCCTCTTAGCGTCGGCGCGGGTCGTCCTTCCCGTGGCTTCCCCAGCCTGCACCCGCCATGTCTTTGTACCTGTGTCCTCCCCACTCAGGACTTGCCGGCCATCAAGGCTCAAAGCCTCCCGGGAGGCCGTGCTTTTTAGTAAGGGGCGTCGAAAGGCAAGCTTTCTAGTCGAAAGGAAAGGCGGTCAGTGGTACCGTCATCTGGGGGCTCAGAAGCTTGTTTCCAATTGAAGACTGGCCCTCCGTAGACAGTGCTGGGTTTTGAGAGTCAAGAAACCGGCATATTGTACACGTGGTTCTCCCCCCTCTCGCTCGCACTCCTTCTCGGAAGAGTCAGTGTTCGCGGGCGGGGCTGGGATACGCCATTTCCCCGGCTCTCCGCTCCTACCCCGCAGATGCAGGGCCCGCCAGCCCCCAGCTTAGAGGCCCCAGCCACAGGACTGAACCTCTGAGCACGAC
>NC_138370.1:62443879-62475130 GCF_054177405.1 Leptonychotes weddellii
AGTGGGGGGAAGATGGCCAACCCCATCACCAAGGACTCACGGGCAGCCCCCTTTGAGCAGATTGCCCGGCTCAATACTTCAGCCTTTAGAGAAGCGAGCGCCCACCACCGCTTATCCCGGGTTTGGGTGATTACAGTTTCCGTTCCTAAAACGGGCCAGTACTGAATGGACTAGGGGCGGAGGGGTAGGCACTGGCTCTCGGTTTGTAAAAGAAAAAGCCTTTGTTGACTTTTGCTAGGTGGCAAGGCTCTGAGGAGGCCCATAGGCCCGAGGGCCAGCCAGGAGAGCCGAAGAGTGCTGAGCGAAGGCGCCGCCGCGGAGCTGCACCACGTGCGCGCATCTCTCGCGGTGGCACAGCGACCCCGGCTGGGGAGGCGCGCCGAGACTGTCACCCAGCACCCAGCATCGGCGTTCGTGCGGCTCTCACACAGGCAGAGGTCCTTGCTCGCGTCCCGGCCTCTGTGGGAGGTTATTTTCTTGTCCCCCCTCCATCATCTGGTCTCGTGAACGCGCCTCTCTCGCGGACACGCGCTTGGCCAGATGCAGGGAGCGGGGGGGATGGCTGAATGGAAAGGGAGTGGGGCGCGACTCCAGGTGGGGAAGGAAGACGCAGCCTGCGCAGGATGAGATCGAGGTTGGGTGGCGCAGGTGCGATGGGGGCTCCGCGGGCCTCGGAACCTGACAGGTCAAAGCGGGACGCCGCGCGTGGCGGCGATGGAGACTCCAGCGCGGCTCCCGGCGCCCCCTGGCGGCGAGTGGGGCTGAGCAGGCTGCGAAAACAATGCCTGGGGCCGCGCCCGCCGGCGGAGCGCCTCGGCTCTGGGCGGCTCCTGGGTGTGCGGCCGCGCCCGGCCTAACCCGAGCCCGACCGGCTTCGGGCTCCTTGGTCCCGCGCTAGGGCCGAGACGACCCCAGGGGAGGGCGTTGGGGCTGGGGGCGGTGGAGGCGGGAGAGCCCCCTTCCCGCCCCAAGGCCCAAGTCCTAAATCCTAGCATCTCCCAGAGCTCAGGTTCTGATTAATTACTTGATTCGGTGTGCTTCCGTTTAGTTGGGGTTTATCTTCAAAACAGTTTGTGTTGGGGAGCGGGGGTTTTAGGCCTCTTGGTGCTTTAGTTAGAAACGAAAAGACCCAGGGCTCGTTCCGCGGAAGAGCGGCCTTTTGCTGCCGCCCCAGGCCCTTCCCCAGAAGATCACCAGGGTCAAAGAAAACATGGAAGCTGGACGTCTAGGGACATAGATTCTTGGAGCCCAGAAGATGCTCTCCATCCAGACGGCGATTTTCCTGATGTGTTTACGGCCAGGAAGGGGTCGGAAATAACACTAAGTGGGCTTTCCCCATCCACACATTTAACCGCCTCCCCAAAGCACTCGGACCCCAATGCAGGCCGGACGACTTGAACCTGGGAGGCCGCCTAGGCCACTGCATCTTTCCGGAAGGAGGGAAATAGGGAAGCTGCGGACAGAGCCTGCGGATAGTTCCCAGAGGCCGGGAAGTAATAACAATGCACTACCTTACATATGAAAGAACCTTGGCGGGGTCGCTCTCGGGGGATTATCTGTCTGGATCAGCACCGCCACTGCGCAAGGGAGGCTGAGGGGGCGGAGACGACCTGCCCCTCGGGGAGACTTGGGTGATTAGGGAGAAGGAGCCCCCCTACACAAACACACACGCACACACGCACACAGCCCTTCCCTCTCCTGTCACCCAAGGCCCGGTTTCCAGCTGTAAACTTACTGTTTGCAGTCATCAAGGGCAGTAGAAGAGCCCTGGCTCCCCGAGAGCAAGGGCCGGCCTGTCCACCTCTGCACACTCGGTGCCCGCTGGCGTGTGTAGGATGAAGGAACCAACGCTGCCAAGGCCACGACTAGCACTCGTGGATCTCTAGGCAGGGCTCCTTCCTCTGGCCCCTACCCCTTCCCAGGCTGCCCACCTGACGCTTTTTCTGCCAGTCGTATGGGCCCGGCACTAGTCTTTCCAAACCGGGCCCACACTCCAGCTCTCCTGAGCGCCGCGCCGCAAGGGCCTGTGTGTGTTAGGGCCCGCACTGCCTTCGAGCATTGAGTCATTCCTTTCATTTATGGAAGGGGGGTGGGGGCAGGTCTCTTTTCCAAAACCGGGAAATGGTGGGCAGTTGTGTGTGATTCTGACGAGATTCTGCAAAGGCATTTCCACAACGGCAAAATCTAGACTTACTCCAACAACGTAACAACCCCAACGTTTTATTTCCTTTTCCGCGTAAAAGTTTTGCTCGCACGACTTTATTTATAATTCTGATTTTTAAAAGGGCACGGGGAATCACACCGTATGGAGGTGGGCCAGGCTGGGAACTGTGGCTGGAGATGGGAGAGGAAACCGAGCTCGCGGAGGGGGCCTCGAGCGAGCAGGTCCCGGGCGCGAGACGAAGGCACAAAGAGCCCGAGGGCTGCGGCTCTCGGCTCCGAGAGCGGCAGCTCCGCCGCGCAGCGCGGGGGTCGAAGCAGAAACTTCAGGCCGGGGTCAAACAAACCCCGACCTGGGCCTCGCAGGGGGCGGAGCGCGTTCCCGCCGGGACCTGGTGTCGAGGCTGCACATCGCGTCCGCCGCCGTTACCCTATCTCCTGCAGCCCGCGCTCCGCACGCCCACCGTGGCGCGCAGCTGCCAGGCTTGTCTGTTTGTTTGTTTGTTGTTTGAAGCAATCCTGGAGCACACGATCAGCAGTATCTGAAGGGGGTGGGGGCAGAATTTCCTTCCAGGGAGCGCGTGAGGGGCATTCTCAACGGAAAACCAGACCAAAAGAGTAGTGACCAGCCCTCCTCGGATTACTCTCAACTGGCTCCTCCCTTTCTCCCCCCACCTCCAGATTTGCATAAAAAAGGCCAAGAAAACTCTGGCTGGGCCCCAGCAGCGGCTCACTCTGCTCCCCCGGGTCGGAGCCCCCCGGAGCTGAGCTCGGGCTTGCCGCGCGAAGCGGAGCGGACAGCGTCTCTCCCGCGCAGTCCTCCCCGCGCCCGGCGTCTCGGCGCTCCCGTCGCCTGGCCGCCGGCTTTCCAGGCCCCCGAGCCGCGCCGAGCAGAGCGAGCCGGCCGGGACGAGCTCAGCCCCGTCTGCCTCCCGCTTCCCCGACTCCGCTCTCCGCCCCGCGGGGGTCGCGCGCCCACGATGCCGCAGGGCCCTGGCTCGCTGCTGCTGCTCGTCCTCGCCTCGCACTGCTGCTTGGGCTCGGCGCGCGGGCTCTTCTTTGGCCAGCCCGACTTCTCGTACAAGCGCAGCAACTGCAAGCCCATCCCGGCCAACCTGCAGCTGTGCCACGGCATAGAGTACCAGAACATGCGGCTGCCCAACCTGCTGGGCCACGAGACCATGAAGGAGGTGCTGGAGCAGGCGGGCGCCTGGATCCCGCTGGTCATGAAGCAGTGCCACCCGGACACCAAGAAGTTCCTGTGCTCGCTCTTCGCCCCTGTCTGCCTCGATGACCTGGACGAAACCATCCAGCCGTGCCACTCTCTCTGCGTGCAGGTGAAGGACCGCTGCGCTCCAGTCATGTCCGCCTTCGGCTTCCCCTGGCCGGACATGCTCGAGTGCGACCGTTTCCCCCAGGACAACGACCTCTGCATACCTCTCGCTAGCAGCGACCACCTTCTGCCGGCCACCGAGGAAGGTAAGCCTTTCCCCGTATCGTCACCCCCCACCTCCTGCCCCACTTCCCCGCCCACACCCAGTTCCGCTGAAGGCTTTCTGGGGAGAATGTCGCGGCCCACACCCCACATCCCGATGTGTCCCCGCCAGGGGTGCCAGTTTCAGGTGGGGCAGACGCTCTTCTTGCCCTCGTGTGTCATCGTGACAAATCTGAGACACCACACACACACACACACACACGCCTCTCATTCCCTTCCGAGTTACACCAATTGCTTTCTTAGAGACAGTTACAAGAAAAAAGAAAAAACGAAGAACTGAAAGGCGTTTTTTCCGTAGAGATACGCAGTTATTTTTAAAGATGTTAAGCCCTGGGGCCACAATTCTGAGAGCGTTAGAAGTGGTCCTGTGTGGAGTTGGTAGTGAGCACCCTGGCCAGGGACTCCTCGCCCAGCCTCATGCAACACGTTCTTACCACCGGGCAGAATTCTAGGCACAGAAACATTCCCAGACAGGCAGGGTAGCCAAAACGCACATAGTCTTTTAAGGTATTGTTGTTGTTGTTCCTTGCCGACTTAGGTTTTGGAAATAAGGGCCGGACTGGCTCGGAGCAAGTTGAAGATTGAGCACTGCTTGTACTGCTTGGGTGTCTAAGGAAGGGGTCATAAAGGGAATCTCCAGGAATCATTTTTCTATCACTAATCTGCCTATATCTTAGGAATGGTTTTAATTAACTGGAGAAAATCGTGCAAGAGAGTTTCCCAGGTTTTTAGAAAACAGAGGGGGAGGTCCTGTGCAAAAACCTTAAAAGCAATGAAAACCTCATGGGTTCTTGATATTCTTCTTGAAAGAAAAACATACACAATGTGTCAGAGCTGATTCAGGTCCCCCTGACATGGAAAGAGAGCTTCCTAATCCCTTGCAGGGCTCCAGCAGCCTCTCTCTTTCAATCTTTAATTGTTTTCCTATAGCCATCCTTGGTTAAAGAAAATGCACAGTTGTTTAGCAATCTTTCCTGGCAGGCACCTCGAGTTTGCAATCATCTTATTGGTTAGATTTCTAATTTATTGCAAATGTTTGGCATATTTCAAACATTTGTCCAACATATACCACAGACCAACCAATACAGGTTAGTAACATTTTATATACATTCCTAGAGCTCCTAATTGGAAATGTTTCATTTTGTTTGAGTGAGAGGAATTAAGGACAGTTTTATGTGTGTTACTTTTGTTTTTATTTCTTTCCACCATCAGCACCAATATTATAAACTACATTTCTCCAAATCGCCATTTTCCCCCTTCAAAATAAAAGTTTATGGTCTTCAAAATATGCCCTGCAATTTTTCTAATTTGATACATATCTCTTACATCATGAGTCACAAAGTTTTTTTCTGTAAAAATTGAATTTCTTGTTAATGAAAATCAAATTTTATCTAAATTTTAGACCTAGCATTAGCACATTTATAAATGCAAGAAAGGGAATAGTATGTTTTCTTTTTTCCCCCCAAACCAGATTCTTTTAGAAGAGCTTTTAGTAGGCTCTCCGATCCTTGTGCTAGCGCGTATTCCTGCATTTGGTCAGACCCCCATAGACAGTTTGCTTCAATTATGATTCACTTCAGAAAAAGCTTTGGGTTTTTTGTTTGGCTGATTGTTTTTTTGATTTGGGATTTTTGGGGGGTGGAGGGTTGTTTGTTTTTGAGAGTTTGAAATGGACAAAGAGGAGCAAGAAGAACCTGACCAGGGAGGAAGATAACAATAAATAAAATAAATAAAAGCAGCTTGACTCAGCCACACACTTGACAGAAAGCACACGGGTGATGCAGAACCAGTGAGAGCAGGTTGCTGTAGTTGCTGAGGTGTGTTTCCAAAGAGGGAAGAGCCCCTAGGTAACCCCTATAAGCACTAGCCACCTCTCCCTGTCCAGACTTGAAAATATCGTGAAGGGACCTCCCTGAGACACAACTCTCCTGAAGAGGCCAGCAGAGACTGAGCTGCACTGGTGTCCTGCAGCCGAAAAAGACAATCTTGTGGCCATATTTTGTGGTAACCGATTTTCCAAAACCCCTTGAGATTCTTCTGGGGCGTTCTCTTCAGAGAGGCTTTGGGAGCAACTTTTTCAGGGACAGAATTTGTTTGGGGGTGGGGAGGAAGAGGTAAAAAACCAAATCCCTCTGTACACTTTGCCCACAACATTCTTTGGGGGGGGGTGATTCATCATTTATTAAACACAACTATAGGCATTCTTGTTTTACCCATCAAAAAACAGGAGTCATGGAAGACTTTCTTAGGAATGAGTAGTCCTTTTCAAAGGAGGCAGAGGCTGGGGTCTTACCATACAATTGCTACTCTTGTCTGGATAAGCCCCTTTGAGTTGTTTACAAATGCCACCTGCTGTTTCCCTTGTAAGCAAATTTACTAATTTTTCACATTTCTAGCTCCAAAGGTATGTGAAGCCTGCAAAAATAAAAATGAGGATGACAACGACATAATGGAAACTCTTTGTAAAAATGATTTCGGTAAGTAATATACCTCCACCAACAAAAGATTTCACATTCAGAAGTTTTATTTACTAGTAAAACTTAAAGGAATAAAGATGTTACTGGATAAGACTAGGGTAAAATACCATCATAGCTCATCTTTCCCAAAGTCCTCTACCTTATTCTATCACAGTTGCCTCCCTATTTAACTATCTTGCCCTGAGTTGTATCTTTTTAGGTGAGATTCGTTGTTCTGCTAAGCAATAATCAAATAATGAGAATTACTCAAATTAGGAATTTTCGATGGCACATTTTTCATTTTACTTTGGCTTTTCTTGCCAGTAAGCATAATTTTGGGCCATGTTCTCTTTCAGTCACTTGATATGAGTACCAAGAATAGAAACATGTAAATATTAGCCTCAGCAAAACAGATTCAAGCATTCATTTAGCCAAAAATAAAAATTTACTCCAGCATCAAATATTTTTACCTTATTCATAGCCCATAACACTTTGCTCCTTTGCATTCCATCACTAGTGACTATGTGACTAGTGACTACATCCAAGGTACTGGTTAATAATTTGGGGGGAGGAGTTCTTTAAATTTAAAAAGAAGAAGAAATACAGTTTAGGAATTTACATTGGCAAAATACATGAAAGGTGCCATATGACATAGTGCTTGGGGACAATAATGTGTGTGATTTGTTACCCAGGTTCATAGTGTGTAGGTCACTACCCTTAAGAGAGTATTTAAAAGGAAAGAGGAATGGAGACTGTCCACACACAGCTTCATCAGCACCTCTCCACTGTCTTGAGGGCCCCAAGGTGAGGGCAGCTAGACACAGAATCAATGCTAACTTTGGAGTCAGGAGTGGCCATGAACTTCACCCAGACATTCACTGGGACATTCTTATCTTCATCCCATTCCAAGAGTAGGCACCTTTCGATGTTTTTGAGAGGCTGGTATCCTTTAAAAGTATTCAGGCAGAAGGTTGAACTTACTGGTAAGCAGATATGGTTCCTGTTCTATCCAACAATAATGGGGTCTAACAGATCTGTATTAACATTTCTGTGTACTCAACAAAGTCCTTGAAACTGAGAGAAATCACTTGAGCACTCACTGCTGGGGGCTGCCTTCCCACTCTCTCCTTACAACTTATCATCCCAGCAATCTCAGACCTGATCAGGTCCCTGAAACTCTGGAAATAATCCAATCACTGTTCCTTACAACCCTGGGTCTCTTCCAGAAGTGTCCTGGGTTTAACTTTAGCTGATCCTAGAACAGCCATAGCTTTAGAAAAAACTTCACACTGCCAAGGAAGGGAAAAAGAAAGGAGGCAAACCTAAGTCCTAACCAATCTATCCCCTCAGGAAGAACCACAAATGGGATGATAGGGTTTCGAATGTCTGTATTTAAATATATACAACTGTAAGGAGTAGAAAAGGCCAGGCATGCTGGTAGCAGCAATCTCAGATCTCCAGAGCCTTACCAAAACACACTTCTGAGCTTCCATGCTACAAGATTTGATTAAGGGGAAAATAGAAAAATATAATTTTAATACAATGTACATTAAAATGTATATAAAATATCATTTTCTTCTGGTAGCTTATGTCCTTTGTGCTAGATTTAACCCAGATCTCTCTCCTGACTTTCCATGAAAAAGTTGGTTATATCATGGGGCTCTAAAATGATTGAAATTAGGGCACATGCATGTGCACACACACACACACACACACACATTAATACTTGCTTTATGGCTTCCCTTACAAAAGACCCACTTCCTAAGGATGTTCTGTCAAGACCCAGGTCCCCAAAAAAGTGTGTGTGTGTGTGTATCCTAGTGTTCTCTCTCCTTAGAGGAGAAAGCCTTTCAAAACAACATGGATATCATCACATTTAAGGTATCACACACACAGATTACCTCGCAGCTATGTTTTCTATTTCCCCACACTAATTTTTGTCCCAAAAGGGATAATGAACCTGAATTGTAGGAAGTGCATCATATACTCCTGGTTTATAAGCAGCATTCTATATTGCCTCTATACTTTGAAAAGTAATGGAAGGGTAGAAGCAACAAGGGTAGAAATCTGATTTACTTAAATCATCCACGAAAGCATCACCCTCTTTCCCCACTACACTCCTGAAGTACAGGGAAAATGTAGGCCTCCTTATTGCAATGGTAAAAGTACCTACCGGTGCAGAAAAGAATAGCCCAGAGCTGCCTGCCTATGCATCCAACCTGCTGTTGGATCAGGTTACCATTACCCCTGCCTCCTACCACTTCCTGCATCCCCACTCACATCTTCCAGGGCAGGAAAAGTTATTTTAGGGCTTTGATTCCCTACATTTGGCCCCAGCTGAAAATCCAGGGAGGAAATGCCTGCTGTTTTCGCATGGTGAGCTTTTGCAAAGTTGATTATTTTATAGCAAGAAAAAGATAAGTAATAAATCTTCCTCCTGGTGAAAAGTAATGGTTTTCTGATGTGTGGAGCTCACGAATGTTTAATTTGACCAGGTGCTCCATCACAAATGTTCTATCTGTGTAATATATAATCACTTCTCCCACCATGTGACCTTCCCACCCCAGGCCTGATGCAGAGACGTCAGGAATATGTGACATTTCCATGTGACTTATTCCATGACTTAAGTCCCATAAACCCTGAGAACTCAGTACTACGGTTTAGATGCACATCAGACAAAACAATGGTTGGCCAAATCACAGCATCCTTGATTTCTCTGGTTGAGCTTCATTCATTTCCTGGTTGGCTGGAACAGTCATGGTTAGTCCAATTCCCTTTCTGAGATAGAGAGAGATCCGCAAAGCAGTTATACACACACACACACAAACCCTCTTCCTCTATGACTAATTTAAATAATGCATTAAACTCCATCAAAGTCAGGAAGTGCCATTCACACATCATCTATACAGAGCACTTGTCATTGTCATTAAGAGTCTTAGGTTACATTACAATTGGGCATGTTCATGTCCCAAACAGGACCAGAAATTTAAGAGACCACAATAGTGTTAGAGGAGGAGGTTTGGGGACCAGCGTTCTGACAACCTGACTTAGCCAGAACACAACCTAACTGGGTGACCTCATGTAAGTCACTGACTTCTCTGGATTTCAAATTCTTTGTGTATCAACAAGAGATTTCAACCGAATGATCCTTTCCAGCCTTAAAATTCTACCCTTTCCTTGCCTTCATGGAGTCTTGAAATTTAATTCCAGCACGTATGTTTGTAGGGTTTTCTTTCCCAAAGCCGACTGTTCATGACTGTAAAATGTGTCTTTTATAGTGAACCACTTACTTTTGGTCTTAGCATTCTAGTGAGTCTACATATACATTTTGGAAACGGTACATGTATGATCTATAAACGCCTTGGCCTTGGACAGGCAAATGATAGCAGATGAGAATGAGATCTTCAGAAAAACACTTTTACAGCTAAACACGTTGTGCTCTTAGAGTCTTGGATATTTTTTCTCCTAGTTGCTTTACCAAATCAAATGCAGCTGCTGTAAGATCAATTCTCCTTCCCTGTAGTCTGTTCTTTAGAAAACAATGATTGGGTGATATAATTTCCTTACAGGTTTGTCCAAAAACCTCTCCAACGTAATAAATTGAGTTTAAAGTTTATGGCCACAGAAGGATCATGTTTCACCTAAGAGTCAGGCATTTCTTTTCATGCTGAAGTTTCCAATAGGGGAAGTCATTTGTTGAGGAGAGCGCAAACCACATGCAACCTACGTACAAACACAAGAAGAACACAAGGGCAGTGAGAAAGAAAAGTTAATTGAGTCCCGCAAAGAGATTTTTTGAAAGGATGGCTGATTTGAAATAAAGTGCCTGGCAAGCCCTTTGAGGCTTTAGAAATGAAGCCACCTGCTGCCCCCAGCTCCCAACCCCCCCCCCCCACCTGCAGCCCCTGACAGTCTCATTAGCTGCAGGAAGCTCTTCTTCCCTCCCCCCAGGCCAATCACACAAATGAAATGGGGTGAGGAAAGCTCCCACTCTAGACCATATTCCCTTCTTACAACTGGTGTGATTCTGTCCCCTCTTGTCTTCGTAGCACTGAAAATAAAAGTGAAGGAGATAACCTACATCAACAGAGATACCAAAATCATCCTGGAGACCAAGAGCAAGACCATTTACAAGCTGAATGGTGTGTCTGAAAGGGACCTGAAGAAATCAGTGCTGTGGCTCAAAGACAGCTTGCAGTGCACCTGCGAAGAGATGAATGACATCAATGCGCCCTATCTGGTCATGGGACAGAAACTGGGTGGGGAGCTGGTGATCACCTCCGTGAAGCGGTGGCAGAAGGGGCAGAGAGAGTTCAAGCGCATCTCCCGCAGCATCCGCAAGCTGCAGTGCTAGTTGGCCCCCCAGGCCAGCTCCAGGGCCAGGCGGACCATTTCCGCTCTGGGTCCTCAGCTCTCATTTCCCAAGCACAGGCCTTGCGGCTCCAGCCGCCAGCCTGGGGCAGCTTCCCTTGCCTTTTGCACGTCTGCACCCCCAGCATCTCCTGACTTATAGGGCCTTAGGAGGCCTCAGGCACGAATAGCTGTTTTCATATACAGGAAAAACCCACCCAGATCTTGTAGAAATGTTCAAACTAATAAAATCATGAATATTTTTATGAAGTTTTTAAAATAGCTCACTTTAGTTTTGAATAGGTACAACTGTGACTTGGGTCTGATTGTTTTGTTTTTTTCTGTTTGGTTTGGGTCAACTGACTTTCACTTTCAGCTGAGGTTGCTGTAACGTGCAAATGGCTTCATTTTCCTACCTGGCCCAAACTTTTGTGGGTCACAAACCTCGTTGAGATAAAGCTGGCTGTTATCTCGACATCTCTCCACTCCAGCCTGAGACTCAGAGCCTAAGTCTTATAATAATTCACCTGTTATTTTACACCCTCCTTGGGGACTTACCACAGTAGCATGTACTGCATTTCTGGGTAGAGTACTTCCATTTATCAAAAGCACATTAACCATCATAGCATGAGTTCTTCGAATAAAGGGCAAAACAGATTCTATAATTGACCTGAGTACTTTAAGCTTTGTTTAAAACATTTTTTTACTTAATTTTGCAAATTAAACCATTGTAGCTTACCTGTAATATACATAGTAGTTGACCTTTAAAAGTTGTAAAAATATTGCTTTAACCAACACTGTAAATATTTCAGATAAACATTATATTCTTGTATATAAACTTTACATCCTGTTTTACCTACTGCCTGTCTTCTGTCTTTTCTTCTTAGTGGAAGGAAGTGGGAAGGCCATGTACGAGAGTGGTCACCTGCCTTGTCCTGAGCTCCAGCCCTCCCATGGTTTGAAGGGTCTGTTTCTTAAGTGACTCAGGAAAGTGTCCCCCGCACCCCCGCCCCCACTGCATACCACCTGGCTGCTGCCTTGTGCCTCACATCTCCTACACATTTTACCACTGCAGACCCTGCAGGGAGGCAGAGATTGGCAGGCTTTGCAAAGGACTTCCCTGCTTTTGTCTCCTCTCAGCAGTTCAGCCGCGGCTACTCGGCGTCACTGCTCTAAACCTAAGGTTCATGAGCCTTACAGTTGTGCTTTTTGTCTCCTGAGATTTTTGTAATGAAAAGAACCCATTGCAAGAATGTTAGTTTCTTCTCCACTTAAAACTCTAACCCTTAGATACAGAGCCCTGATTTGAAAGATATTCGCTGGAAGGCAGGGGGGAGTGAAGGGACGGTGAAAAACTGGCATCAGGGTGAGAAGGGGACAGACAGACCTCCAACCATATAATATCCATTCAAACGCTTCATCGTTTTATGTGGGAACCTCGATAGAAATTCTATGAAGTGCATGCGGACACTAAGGCTCAGAGGGGCTAGAAAGACAGCTCCTAAGAGGCAGAGCCAGGGCTGAAACTCAGGCCTTTCGGACAACAAATTCTGTCTTCTAGTCCACCTAGGACTAGAGTACAGAAACATGGTGGCACTTATCTATTTAGCAAATATTTACTGGGAATCTGCTATGTGCCTTGTCCTGTTCTAAGCGCTGGGGATACATACATGAATCCTTGTTCTTATGGAGCTTATATGAGGGATTATTTTATAATAATAATCACAATTACAATTATATATTTATAACTTATCAGTTATATGTATATATGTATATACTCACAGGTAATATGTGAGAGCAACAGAGTGTCCCCATCAAATCTGAAAATTTTCCTGGCATTCATGTGAAGCCTTTATCTGATAGCATTTTATTGATTTACTTTAAAAGCTTCCTGAACATACATCCATGACCTCTCTACAGTACTTCAAAGTCTTCTGGCACCAAAAGTCAATATTGCCCACTACCTGGGCTATAGGATTCCGACAATCCTTTCCATTTTCCTCTAAGTTGCTACTTGACTATTTCTCATCTGATTCCACAAACTCAAGATAGACCCCCTTCCGACAAGGCACCTCTAGACTAGACTAGAAGAGAGATGCTCATGGATCAAGGCTAACACTCATTTTAAGCATTTCGAACAAGAGACCAGGGACCCTGTAAAAGGCAAAAAAGAGAAAAAGAAGATAAAAAAAAGAAAGGAGATAGTAAACCAAGGAATTAGGAATGAGAAGAGGGAAATATGTACAATGCATCAAAAACTAATGGAAAGCAGCAATCTGGAAGACACTGATGTATCTGAATGCTCCCCCTCCAGTCAAGTCAAAAGTCCCTTCCCATCTACTGGGAAGGAAAAGCCTCAGCTCTGAAGAGCAAGCGAATGCCAGACACGGCCTCTTCAATCGTATTTTGAGGAGCCAGCGGCGCAGGCATCATTCCAATGTCTGCCTCCTGCCGTCGTGCCTCTCTATGGATTTTCCAATACTGTTGCCATCTTGGATGCAACTATGAGCCAATGAGCCATGCCTGGGCAGGGCAGGTAGGTTTTTGTGTGATTTTTCATTCTGTTTGGCATGATGGTTCAAATATATATGAAATATATATTTATTATTATTGAAATAATCATGTTGTATTCTTAATTACTTTTCCAACTATCAGATTTCTTTTACAGGCAGATGAAAACATGAATGTCCATCCATTACTGGAAGAAGAGAGCAGGTAATCAGAAGACACTGGATTTCTGCATTTCCTAAGATGATCCATGATCTGTTAATAAACTGATAAAAGGGGGCGCCTGGGTGGCTCAGTTGGTTAAGCGACTGCCTTCAGCTCAGGTCATGATCCTGGAATCCCTGGATCGAGTCCCGCATCGGGCTCCCTGCTCGGCAGGGAGTCTGCTTCTCCCTCTGACCCTCCCCCCTCTCATGTACTCGCTCTCTCTCATTCTCTCTCTCTCAAATAAATAAATAAAATCTTAAAAAAAATAAAAATAAACTGATAAAAGGCTGCAAGTAGGGGATCAGCTGAAACAGAAAAGTCAAAAAATCTGAAAACTACGTATCTACTATGCATGTAATTCCTCTTCCCTTTCCTAAATAACTTGAGAAATGATTTGTTGTACAAGAGCAAATCTATAAAACTCTTTTGAGCAGCATTTCCTAAGTGCATGAAGGACAAAGGTTCTATCCATGTGCACACATCGGTGTATTGAAATTCATAGGGTTAAAAAGAATCTAATGTTATCTAGTAGCACCCTCCATTCCTCATTGTCTGGTCTCTCATCCAATGACAATTTGACAGGATTTTTTACTTTCAACTCTTGTTTACTATCAGGTGTTCAATGTTCTTGATGAGGGAAGAGGGTCACCTTGAAAAACAAATACAGGCATATGTATCCCTCATGCAGTTACTACCTCTGGATTATGATTGTGATTTTTGCCAATGAAGCACACTGCAAGCTAATTCATTAACTCATCAAAGATTTACTGAGCACCGCCTACTGCCATGAATTTATTCATTCAATAATATATTGAATGCTTTCCTGCATGTAGGCACTGTTCTATGTAGTGGATACAAAGTGATTCTCCTCCTTCAGCTTATATTTTGAATTAGGAATCATATTAGGCACTGGAGATAAGATGGATCCTGCCCAAAGGGAACTAACAATTCAATAAAGGGGGAAGGCATGTAAACAAATAATTCTAATACTCTGTGTTAAGAGGGAGATGTATACACGCCCAGGGATGGCACAGAGGAGAGAGTAGTTAACTCAATATAAAATAGAACGTTTGGTTCAGGTTGAGCTTAGGATCAGGGCAAAGATGCTTTCAAGTGAGCTGCACCAGAGTATCTTCTATTAGGACACAGTCTAAAAAATTCAGTATTTATAATCAGTTTTACATATTGACCAATCAAGTATGGTATTGTGCAATTATCATGCTGAAGGTATCATTCTAGATACTACCAATAAACCTAGCATAAGATCCATTGCTTTTATAATCCATAAAATTCCCAAATTCTCAATTACAAAACAATGGATCAACATTTAGCTCAGAAACAAATAGCAATTCAACATAAAATATTTTTAAAAGCAGCCCATGACTGTCCAGAGAGTGATGCAGATAGGTGGGTGCTAAAAAAAATTTCAATTACTAAAGATAGCAGTTAATACAAATGGTGCTAGAAGAACAAATCAAAGGACTCAAATGCCACAAGATGTCCCAGTACAGAGTAATAATAATCATTTATTGGGGTGCCTGGGTGGCTCAGTCGGTTAAAGTGACTGACTCTTGGTTTTGGCTCAGGTCATGATCTCAGGGTCCTGGGATCCAGTCCTGCATTAGCTCCAGGCTCAGTGGGGAGTCTTTTTCCCCTCTCTCTCCCTCTGCCCCCCCAACTCATGTGTGTTTTCTGTCTCTCTCTCTCAAATAGATAAATAAATCTTCTTTAAAAAATAATCACTTATTTAACAATCCAGGCATTCTGATATGCTATGAAATAAGCAAAACACTAGAACTCAGTAACTGGGTCCTCAGTAGAAACACACCTAAAAACCTATGCATTTACTCATGCATAGTATGTGCTCTCATGTGCACCTACACACAAATGTAGCTCTGGCAGAAAATCTTCTAAAACTGCATAATTTAAGGGATATAAAACAAACCACTTAGCCAACTAGTAACTACACTACAAGTGGAAAACACCTTGGGGTAGCTTTTGAAATTCAGAGAGACCTAGGCAATTTGATTCCTTCTGCAAACCTGAGACTATTCAACTCTAAATAAAGAATTACTACTCTATAAACTATGTCTAAGCTCAATACACTATCATCTCCTGTCCATCCTCAATTCTGAAATATAATTCTCAGAGCTTGTTTCTGTGTAAGGAAACACCCACAGCAGGAAAGAGCACCAGTCTACAGCCAGTCCTAGTCCTATCCCCTACATAACCCTCTACTGCACCAGCTCCCCATGCTCTTCAGGTTCTTGAGCACAATGGGTTGCTCTAGCTGGTATGGGTGATCAGAGCCTGGGTGGTAGCAGCTCAGACAGATAGGAGGACGAAATAGAGCCATAAATACTATCTACTCCTTTCTTTTTTTTTTCCACCTCCAAGGAAGGACTCAAGCACCTCCAAGCTGCCCTCTCCTCACTAGGCTTCTCTAACAGCATCAGGCTTCCAATCTGCACAATCCTAGGGCTGAGAATTCGTTCAATTATTCAACAATCTTACACTGAGCAACCTACTGTGCCAGGTGCTATCTTAGGTGCTGAGGTTCCACTGATGACGAACACACTATGAGCACTCTGAAGAAGCTCACAGTCTAATGTGACACATATACATGTGACAGACAACACTAAGTGAGACCCAAATTTCTCCGACCTTCCTGAACATAGTCTTTCTGAGCCCTGTGTGTTCTTCAGGGTACAAATAAGTTCACATTAAAATAATAGTAAAAATCAAAATGTCCAAGCCCAGAAAGTTTAACTGGAGAATTCCACCAAACATTCAAAGAATTGACACCAGTTTGACACAACTCCTTCCAGAAAATAGAAGAGGGGATGCTTCTCAACTCATTTTATGAGGCTAGTCTGGTCCTACACCAAAACTAGACCAAAAAAAGCATGAAAAAAGAAAACTATAGACCAATATTTCTCTTGAACTTAGATACAAAAATTCTCAACAAAATACAAATCAAATCCAACAATGTATTAAAACAATGATACACTACAACCATGTTGGATTTCTTCAAGATATGCAAGATCGAAAAGACATATCATGTTCATAGATTAGAAGACTCAACATTGTAAAGATGTTAATTCTCCTCAAATTGATCTACAGGTTTAATGGAATTCTTATTTCAAAATCTAAGCAAGCCTCTTCGTAAACACTGACAACATTATTCTAAAATCTATATTGAATGGTAAAGGCTCTAAGAGAGCCAGAATAATTTTGAAAAAGAATAAAGTGGGAGAAATCATCCTCCCAATGTTAAGGCTTACTGTTATACTATAGTAATCAAGACTGTGTGGTGGTGGTGAAGGAATAGACATATAGATCAATGAAACAGAGTAGAGAACTCAGAAATGAACCCATACAAATCTGCCCAATTAATTTTTTACAAAGATGTAAATGTAATACAATGTAGTAGGGATAGCATTTTCAACAAATGGTGCTAGAGCAAGTGGATATCCCACTGGCAAAAAAATAATAATCTAAACCCCACATTGTATACAAAAATTAACTCAAAATAGATCATGAACTTAAATATAAAGCATAAAACCATAAAATTTTTAGAAAATCAGAAGATAAACTTATTTTTTCAAGACCTAGTACTTGGCAAAGAGTTCTTAAATTTGGTACCAAAAGCATAATCCATAAAGGGGAAAACTGATAAAATAAGCGTCTTCAAAATTTAAAACTTTAAGTGTCCAAAAGATCTTGTTAAAAGTACATCAAATCATGACATTGTACACTGCAATATCTTACAATTTGTCAATTCTACCTCAGTAAAGCTGAGGGGAAAAAAGAACCTGTTAATGGAATGAAATGACAAATTACAGATTAGAGAAAACACTTGCAAACCACATATTTAACAAAGGATTTGTATCTAGAATATATAAAGAACTGTCAAAACTGAACAGTAAAAAATCACGATGTACTTAGAAAATGAGTAAAAGACATGAACAGACATTTGGTAGAAGAGGATATACATAAGGTTTTGATGAAGTCCACATGGGCATGGGAGGAGGGAGTGGTAGTCATGGCCCAGATGCTTGGCACCCAGGTCCTATGCAGCAAAGGAGACTTCCTTGTAGTATCTAATTCCATGGTGGGCAAAACATTGTGCTCAGGATGCCAATAAAGCAGGGGTTCCAAAAACAGGGAAAAGGGAGAAAAGCATTTGATTTTGATATATTTTTTAAAGCATTAAAATAGTTAACATAGGGGAAAACCAGGTCATTGTATACTTACTTACACCTTTTAAAATAAGAAGGAAAATTAGGAGGTGGTATGGGGAGGTCATAATACTCTTTTTTAGTCTTTTGTACTTTTCACAAGCTTAACACTCACTAGCTACTGAAATTGAAAGGGGAGAGGTTCTGAGTGTAGCATGGTCCCTATCATATCTCCTGGCCTAATGCCATTAAACTCTTGTCCAATAAAGGATTAGAATGTGCAATAATCATCATCATCATCATCATCATCTAATGTGATGCAAGGCTAGAAAAGAAAAATTAAACTGAAAACCACCCCCAAACCAATAAAGTTACCCCCTGCCCAGAAGAGCTAGACCACCACCATAAATCCTGAACTTTTTATGTTACGAGAAAGAGTTATCTTGGCAAAGGAGAAGGTGGGAGAGATGTGCAGAGAAGAGGCAAAGTGGAGAAACCGGAAATCCAACAGTAATAGAGACCCTAATGCCCCACTTTCAATTATAGATTGAACAAATACTGAGAAGGTCAAGAAGGAACTAGATTTGAACAACACTAAAGCCAACTATACTTAACAGACATCTACAGAACATCCCACCAAACAACAGCAGAATACACATTTTTCTCAAGTTGTTATATAAATGGCCCAAAGATGGCCCCTGTATATTGGCCCTTATGTCATTTACTTTTTCACAGCAAATTGGTACCATTAGCTCAAAGCCAAACTCAAATTCTTACGTATCCAAAATCATCATATTTTTAGCCATTTAGAACTCGCATGCTTTGCATACCCTGCAAGACTGCACCAAATATCCACTAGCCATAGATAAGACAAACCTTGTAGTCATAAAAGACCCCAGACCCCTGTTGCCCTTTGGTGCTCTCTGACTCCAATCCTCCCCATTCTGCCACTGAATGACACCATCTAGACACATAAGCCCCCTCTCCATTCCCCTCTTCCCTGGCAGTTCCCTTTCCCTCTTCCCCTGTTAGCCTCCTGCTGGGAAGGACTTTCCCCTCTCCTGCAACCCCAGCAAAACATGGCCCTATAATATTACTGTGCCGTACTGCCATCTCACGTTCCTGTCTTTCCTTGATCAGCCCTAAAATCCTTAACCTCACCACACGAGTACACAGGGAACATTCTCCAGGACAGGCCATATGTTAGGCCATATAACAAGCCTCAATACATTTAAAAGGACCCAAATCATGCAAAGTATGTTCTCCAACAATAATGGAATAGAACTAGAAATAAATCACAGAAGGAAACCTGGGAAATTCACAAATATGCAGAAATTAAGCAACACCTTCCTAAATGTGTTTGAAATTTAGGTGAATGAAAACAAAAACTCAATGTACCAAAAAGGAATAGACGCGGCTAAAGGAACGCTCAGAGGGAAACAGCTGTAAACGCTCCCGTAAAAAAGGAGAAAGATTTCAAATCAATAACTTAACTTTCCGTCTTAAAAAACAAGAAGAACAAACTCAGCCCAAATACAGATTAGAGCAGAAATAAATAAAACTGAGCATAGTCAAACAATAGAGAAAATAAAAGTTGATTGTTTAAAAAGATCACCAAAATTGGGGCGCCTGCATGGCTCAGTCAGTTAAGCATCTGATTTTGGCTCAGGTTATGATCTCAGGGTCCTGGTATTGAGCCCTGCATCAGGTTCCGTGCTCACCTCAGTGGGGAGTCTCCTTCTCCCTCTGCCCCTCCCCCTGCTCATGCTCTTACACACACTCTCTCTCTCTTTCTCAAATAAATAAAATCTTTTTTAAAAAATCGCCAAAACTGACAAAAATTTAGCTAGACTGACCAAAATAAAAAAAGATCTAAATTACCAAAACCAGGAATGAAAGAGGGATGCTCTTACACACACTCTCTCTCTTTCTCAAATAAATAAAATCTTTTTTAAAAAATCGCCAAAACTGACAAAAATTTAGCTAGACTGACCAAAATAAAAAAAGATCTAAATTACCAAAACCAGGAATGAAAGAGGGATATTACTACCACTCAGAGAAGTAAAAAGGATCATAAGGGAACACTATGAACAGTTTTATGCCAACAAGTTAGGCAACCTAAACAAAATTGGCAAATTCTTAGAAAGACACCAAATTCCAAAGCTGACTCAAGAGCAAATAGATAATCTAAATAGACCTGTAACAAGTAAAGTGATTGAATTATTAATCAAAAAATATCCCACAAAGAAAAGCTCCAGCCCAGAGGGTTTCACTGGTGAATTCTAACAAATATTTAAAAAATTAATATCAGTCATTCACAAACTTATCCAAAAAAATAGAAGAGAAGGACACATTTCCCAAATCATTCTATGAGGCCAGTATTACCCTAATTACTACAACCAGACAACACAAGAAATCACAAGAAAAGACTACAGACCAATATACTTTATGAATACAGATGCAAAAATGCTCAACAATCCAGCAGCATATTAAAAGAATTATACACCATGACCAAGTGGGACTCATCCCAGGAATGCTGGCACAGTTTAACATATGAAAATCAGTCTATGTAAAACACTATATTAATAGAACAAAGCACAAAAACCACATGATCATATCAATAGATACAGAAAAGTATTTGAGAAAGCCTAAGGAAAAAAGTGGTTGGGGGGGGGGGGGGAGAGTGAAGAAAGGAGGGAAGTGAAGGAGGGAGGAGGGGAGAATGGAGGAAAGGGGAAAAGGGAGGGAAGGAAACAGGAAAGGAGGGAATGGGAAGGTGGGGAAGGGAGAGGAGGGGAGAGACAGAAAGGGAGAGAGAGCATAAGAATCCAGATTGGAAAGGAAGAAGTAAGCAACTACCTCTATTTACAGATGACATGATCCTATACATAGAAAATCCTAAGGAATCCACTAAAAAACTATTAGAACTAAAAAATGAGTTCAGCATGACTACAGGATCCAAGATCAACATACAAAATAAACTATTTCTATACTCTATCATTGAACAAATTAAAAAATAAAATTAAGACAATGATTCCATTTAGAATTAAAAAAATAAAATACTTAGGAATAAATTTAACAGATGCAGTGTAAGATATGTACACTGAAAGTTACAAAACATCACTGAAAGAAGATAAGAACTAACTAAATTTAAAAAATCCCATGTTCATGAATTGGAAGACTTAATATTATTAATATGGCAATACTGGGGCACCTGGGTGGCCCAGTTGTTAAGCGTCTGCCTTCGGCTCAGGTCATGATCCCAGAGTCCTGGGATTGAGCCCTGCGTCAGGCTCCCTTCTCAGCGGGTAGCCTGCTTCTCCCTCTCTGCTCCCCCTCCTTGTGTTCCCTCTCTCGCTGTCTCTCTCTCTGTCAAATAAATAAATAAATAAATAAATAAATAAATAATCTACCCAAAAAAAAGGCAATATTACCCCCAAATTGGTTTATAGATTCAATACAATCCCTATCAATATTCCAGCTGTCTTTTTTGCAGAAATTGACAAGCTAACTCTAAAATTCTTATGAAAATACAAGGCACTAAAAATAGCTAAGATAATCTTGGGAAATAAAAACAAAGTTGGAAGATTTTCACTTCACATTTTCAAAACTTAATACAAAGCTACAGTAATCAAGAACAGTGTAGTACTAGCACAAGGATAGAGAGACACACCAATCAAAGGAATAGAATTGAGAGTCCAGAAATAAACCATTATATTTATGCAATTGATTTATAACAAGGGTGGCCAAGATAACAATTCAATGGCGAAAGAACAGTCTTTTCAACAAATGATGCCGGGACAACTAGATATCGACATACGAAAGAATGAAGTTGGACCTCTACCTCACACCACATACAAAAATTAACTCAAAATAGATTAAAGGCCTCAATGTAAGAACTAAAACTATAAAACTCTTAGAAAAAAAAAAAACATAGCAACAAATCTCTACTGCCTAAGATTAGGTGATGGTTTTTTTAGATATGATACCAAAAGCACACATACAAAAGAAAAAATAGATACATTTAGGACTTTTGTGCTTCAAAACATACCATCAAGAAATAAATAAAAAGAAAATCCACAGAATGGGAGGAAATCTTTGCAAATCATATAGCTGATAAAGAACTGGTATCCAGAATATACAAAGAACCCTTAAAACTCAACAATAAGAAGACTAGTGACCCAATTTTAAAATGGGCAAAGGATCTAGACATTTCTTCAAAGAAGATATACAAATGGCCAATAATCAGTGAAAAGATGTTCAACATTATTAGTCATTAGGGAATATAAATCAAAATCACAATGAGATACCACTTCACACCAACTAGAATGGCTACAATCAACTAGTCAGATAATGACAACTGTCAGTAAAGATGTGGAAAAACCAGAACCCTCATACATTGCTGGTGGGGTTGTAAAATGGTATAGCTAATTTGGAAAACAGTTTGGCAGTGCCTCAAATCTTCAACATAGGGTTACCATATGACCCAGCAGCTGTACTCCTAAATATATACTCAAAGAGAATTGAGAACATATATCCACAAAAATATTTTTATATGAACTTCCATAGCAGCATTATTCATAATAGGCAAAAAAGTAGAAACAACCCAAAAGTCCATCAATTGATGAGGAGATGGACAAAATGTGGTATAACCATCTCAAAGAGTATTATTCAGTCATAATAAGGAATGAAGTACCGATACATAGTTCAACATAGATCAACCCCGAAAATGTTACACTAAGGGAAAGAAGCCAGACACAAAGGCCACATATTGTATGATTCCATTTATATGAAACATCTACAACAAGCAAATCTACACAAAGAAATAAGTGGTTGCTAGGGGATGAAGGAAGCAGGAAATGGGGAGTGACTACTAATGAATACGAGTTTCTTTTTGGGGGGATGAAAATGTTCTGGAATTAGATAGCAGTGGTAGTTGCATTGTTTTGTGAATATACTAAAAACCACTGAATCATACACTTTGATTCATGCTGAATTGTATGGTATGCGAATTATATCTCAAGTCCCAAGGCTTAAGGTGACACATGAATGGGTTATAATTAAGACTTCAAGCCAAATTTGTTTGATTATAAATCCTGTTGTCTTAATTGCCAACTATATTCCTGGACCTCCTTCCTTTCTCACATTACAGGCTTTCTGGAAACGGTTACTCACTCCTCTAGAGTTCACCATTGTCAGACACCAAATCTCTCTTTCACCTTTTCTTCTCGAGTCAGTTTGTCTCTAACTGTGGACAGCTCTGCCTGTGTGGCCTAGAGATGCCTCAAAAACAACCCATGTTGAACCAAATTTAACTTCACCTTCCACGACGTCATCTCCCTTTGATGAATCCTCTTACCAGTGGTGTTCTTCATGGGCTGGTGTCCCTTCCAGTCCTCAGGCCATTTAGAAAGCAAAGAGGATTAACCTACCCCAAGCCCAGTAAATGATCAGGTTTTTCATGCTTAAGTTACCAGCTCTGACTATTCTCTTTGATGATTCTTCACTTGAATGACATACTACCAAGAGATTTTTCATTTGCATTTCACTATTTTTTTTTTAAAGATTTTATTTACTTATTTGAGAGAGAGAGAATGAGAGAGAGCACATGAGAGAGGGGAGGGTCAGAGGGAGAAGCAGGCTCCCCGCCGAGCAGGGAGCCCGATGCGGGACTCGATCCCGGGACTCCAGGATCATGACCTGAGCCGAAGGCAGTCGCTTAACCGACTGAGCCACCCAGGCGCCCCTGCATTTCACTATTAATAAAGCCTTAAATGTATACTTCAAATATGAACATAATAGCAACTAAGGGGAAAAAATTAAGGCCCTCTCTCCCAAAAACTCTAGAGAGCTCGTAGTACAGACACTACCCCAACTCAAGTCTCACAGTGAACTGAAACCACACAGTGTACTTCTCCATGTTTCTAACAGGATAAAACTTCGAGTTGTTCACTTAAAGTCATCCCGAAAACTATGGCCACTTGGACGGATAGTTGTAAGATTCAGGAAAATCTTCAACTAGTAAAGTCTAGTTATTCCCTAAATTACCCTCTAACTACTGTATCCAGGATGATTTCTAAAATGTTCCTTCTTTTGAGACCCAGCAAAATGTGTTTAGTGTACAAATTAAACATATATAACTTTATGCCAAAATATTAAATTTTATTATTTTTTTTAAGATTTATTTATTTGGAGAGAGAAAGAGAGCACAAGCAGACGGGGCAGAGGGAGAGGGAGAAAGAATCTTAAGCAGACCCTGCCTTGAGCACGGAGCCTGACACAGGGCTCTATCTTACAAACCTGAGATCACGACCTGAGCCAAAGCCAAGAGTCGGATGCTTAGCCGACCACGCCCCCCCAGGTGCCCCAAAATATTAAATTTTAAAAAGTCATTAGACAACATGCCCAGCACAAAATTTTTGTTTATAACCATTTGGTAACTTGGAATAATTGCAAAGAAAAAGTGAAATCAACAACAAACAACCCAAAACACAGATATTCCATTTTGCTGATATTCTAAAAAAAAGTAAATATGTGTTTTATTTCCATGCATGCACTATTTCAACTATTTATATAAAGTGTCAGGATTACTGCATTTATAGAATAAATTGGAAAAAGCAACTCATCTCCAACACTCTTGTGTGGTACGTATTCTTAACAGTTATGTGGCTAGACATGAAAATTTATGTTCATTCAGTACAAGAATAAGATAACAGGTAGAAGGGAGCAGACTCAGGCCTTACCCTTTACACTGCTTTCCTTCTCCCAACCACATCTCAGCATCTCTAAGTGTTGGCAAAAGTGGATCCCCGTTCTGATTAACAATGACACATTATAAAATAAATAGTAGTAGATGCACATCTGGACTGCATGGAATTATATTAAGGGCACAATTTTGGCCTCTTTTTGTATTTTAAGTTTATATCCATATTAATGTGCAGAGGTCTCAGTGATCCTGTTATGGGTAGACAGCAAAAGGCTGTGGCCACAGTGACAACAGCCCCTCCTTCCCGGAGGGACACCTGTAGGCAATAGGCTAAGGGAATCCACCTGCCCTCACTCTCCTTCCATAAGCCAGGAAGAGGCCTGGGGCACAAGCAGCATCACCTGGAAATGTGACTGCACCACCAATTCAATCTGGCCCCAGGCCAGGCATTGTGCTGGATACAGTGGTAGGGTAAAAGATGACTAGAACAGAGTCTCTGCTCTCCCCATAATTGCAACTGGTGGCTCATACCAGCACGTAGAACACAAGGCAGTGTGGAATAGAGGCAAATGCAAAAGCTGTGGAGCATAGGGTTGAAAGAAATGTATTCCCACTGGGGATATGGGAAAGTCTGGGGGGAGAACAGAGCCGGTCAGGCTCTTAGATGGGGTGGGGTGGGACGACTTCTGCAGATTAAAATGAGAAAAGAAAAGGGCATTAAAAGCAGAGATCATGGCTCAGAAGTGACCTTGTTTGTCCTTAATTATAGAATGAAGACAATAATAGTACACCTACCTTGGAGGGTGGTTTGAGGATTAAATACAAAAAAAGTAGCTGGCCTTAGCAGGCACTTGAAAAAGCTGTAGCTCTTACCATGGGCAGGGAGGGTAGTAAAACCAGGAGTGCTCACTGGAAGGTTTTATACTCCAGCAAAAAATAACTGTGTCCTCTTGTCATTGCTTCTATGACTGATCTTGTTTCAAGCCCCCAAGTAGGACAAATACCTAAAGTCAAGAGAAACAAAGGAACATTAGTATTTTTCTTCCACGAGAAGGTGACTTTCGCAGAACACAGTTGTGTTGCGGTCTTGGCAATTAACCTGAGGTGTGGGAAGTGGGATGGCAGGTCCTTGGTCTCAACGAGAAATGACAAATACAACTTCCACACCAGGACGGAGTTTCCTGGGGTCAGCCCCGGTAAAGCCTCCCACCCAACCCAGTGATTGGGGGGCCAATAGAGCAGTGCTTGCTGCTATACATTCTTAGATAAAGCAATTCATTTCTCCTAACTTAATGTCTTCATCTGTAAAACGTGGACAGTGATACCTGTCACTGGGGCTTATTCAGAGGCTGAGATGACACCAGATACATGGCGTGCTAGGCCAGTGCCTGGCACACTGTGGGTGTTTCATAAATGTTAACCCTTTTTATAGTTAGCGCAGTAGAGACTGGCTTGCCTGGCACAAGCTGTCCGGCTTCTAACTTACTAAAGATTTGACTTCTTCAAAGAGACACCAGGAAAGGAAAACAAGGAGAGGGGAGGGCAAGGAGCCCCATCAAGGACTTTAAATGCGGTTTTCCCTCCCACTGAGAGGGCCCCTGAACTCAATAAACGAGAATGACCCTAGCTGAACTTCCAAGCTGGGAAGTATAGTTGGTTTTTAAAAGCAGTTCTTTTTCAGGATCAATTGTTCAACAGAACTTTAAAGCTTGCCCTCAGAAGAGGCTCAGTCCTGAAACCTAAAGGGAAAATCATGAAAAGCAGGAATGTGCCATCTCTCTACAGCGAGTGGGGCGCCCCACACATGCTGTTCGAACACAGTCATTCTGCTGCCTCCCCTATTCCAATTTAACCAGAAACCTGAGAACCTGGACTGAGCTCCAGCTAACATTATTTAAATGAACCGGCTGTTACATGAACCTTAAACCACATGTCATTTGGTTGTGGGGCTGCCCTGGGCCAACAGACATTAATACAGAGGGTTCCCAGCTCACAGATGGATTGTGTTCCAAATATGCATTTGGAAGGCTGTGGTTTGAAAGGCAAAATGCACTTTCCCAAAGAAGCAACGCTGTAAATGGTGATTAGGGCCATACGCCAGCTCACAAAACTCTATGTAATCATAATATAGCTACTCTCTGTACATTTTAGCCCGAAAAAGAGTAGAGGTCAATAATATTACAATACTAATAACTGAAGAATGAGATCAACAGGGGTGCTGGGTGGTTCAGTCGGTTAGGCGTCCAGCTCATGATTTCAGCTCAGGTCATGATCTCATGGGTGGTGAGATCAAGCCCCACCTCGGGCTCCCCACTCAATGGGGAGTTTGTTTGGGATTCTCCCTCTCTCTCCCTCTTCCCCTCCCCTGACTCATGTGTGCATGTGCTTGCTCTCTCTCTCTTTCTTATAAATAAATAAGTCTTAAAAAAAAAGAATGAAATAAACAATAAAGTTGAGTATCTTTCATTTGTCTTGAGTGGTAGTCTTTAAGCACAGGTAGATTTAATGAATGGAGGATGAAAAGGTCTATTCAGTGAGGCTGAGAGGCCAGGGAACAATGGGACGGTAGTCAGGACCCCTGGCAGTTGGGAATCAGACTAGCTTGCACGATTTCTACGAATTCTAAGAGGCTAGCATCTGCACCTGAAGACCAATCTAGCACGCGGGGGGGGGCGGGGCGGGGTAGCAGGACTGAAAAAGTTAGCCGGAGTATTTCTTTCTTTTTATTTTTTAATTGTATTTTATGTTATTATTTTTTTTAATTTTATTATGTTATGTTAGTCACCATACATCATTGGTTTTTGATGTGGTGATCCACGATCCAGTTTTCGTATAACACCCAGGGCTCCATGCAGTACATGCCCTCCTTAATACCCATCACCGGGCTAACCAATCCCCCTCACTCCTCCCCTCTAAAACCCTGTTTGTTTCTCAGAGTCCATAGTCTCTCATGGTTCATTTCTCCCTCCAATTCCCCCCCGCAATTTTTCCCTTCCTTCTCCTAATGTCCTCCATGCTATTCCTTATGTTCCACAAATAAGTGAAACCATATGATAATTGACTTTCTCTGCTTGACTTATTTCACTTAGCATAATCTTCTCCAGTCCCCTCCATGTTGATGTAAAAGTTGAGTATTCATCCTTTCTGATGGCTGAGTAATATTCCATTGTATATATGGACCATATCTTCTTTATCCATTCATCTGTTGAAGGGCATCTCGGCTCTTTCCACAGTTTGTTAGCTGGAGTATTTCTATGCAGCCATTTCATCAGCCACGGTAGGACCTAGCTTCCGTGTCCCTCTCCTTTTAGACATGATTACTCCCATTTACAACCCAGTCTGCCCCTGACCCCAAGGATCACAGAAGTGCAGAACATTTGGTGCCTCTTTCACACTGATTTCTGAGATCAGACAAGCTCTCTCGGATACTAACATCGCCTGGATGGCTTTAATTTGACACCCCCACCCCCGTTTAGAAGGCCTCTACTACTGCCATCCCCTTCAAGGAGGGGAGGCCCCACAGTTGTTTGGACTCTCTTCCTCTACCACCCTGCTCCATGTGATCAATACCGCACCTGGTTAGAGACGTTCAAAATCACCCATTCTAGCGGTGAGGCTAAGGATCAAATATAAATATTTCATCTGTAAATATGAAAAAGACATGAGAAAAGAGAAAAGGAGTAACTTGAAAAAGAAAGTTATTTGAAAAAGACCATCTGTAAGGCAATAGAGAGGACTTCTGTAAGATCTACCATTAGGTGGCACCCTCAGCCCAGGGCAGTTGGGTTGTCCTGCAAAGGACCGCAGAAAAGGGAAACATTAATGAGTGCTGGTCCGGAAGTGGGTAGGAAGGCTGAAAGCAGCCACTTTGCAATAAGTAATTTAACATACACAAGGCATTCCTGTGAAGTGCATTCTAGATTCACTCACATATACATAAACGCAGTAACTAATTCCCTTAAAATTACAAAATGTCTCATAATTTTATTTCTTAAAATTGGTTTATATCCCTTGCCTACATTCTATTGATTTACACTTTTTAAAAATTAATTTTTTAACAGTTATGTTCTTTCCCAGCACTAATTCTTTGACAGCTAGATATATGCAAATACATTCTCTTGGTGCATGGCTTGCTTCTTTTTTTTTAAGATATTTATTTATTTATTTATTTATCAGAGAGAGAGAGAACGAGCACAAGCAGGGGGAGCAGCAGAGGCAGAGGGAGAATCGGGTTCCCTGCTGAGCAAGGAGCACGGATGCGGGACTCCATCCCAGGACCCTGGGATCATGACCTGAGCCGAAGGCAGACACTTAACCGACTGAGCCACCCAGGTGTCCTGGCTTGCTTCTTTTTAATGACAACTTTTTATTGTACAGAAGTTTAAAATTTTAACATAGACTAATTTACCAATCTTTTCCATTATGATTTGTTCCTTTTGAGTTTTGTTTAATATATTTTTCGCCATCTTGAGATGATAATGATATTCGTTTAAATTGTCTTCTTCAAGTTTTGCTTTTTAAACCACCTGTTTTGTTTTGGCATGGCAAGCTAATTACTAAATAGTCCATGTATCCCTGATGATTTGTCACTCCTGTCCTAAAACTAGCTTCCTGTAAATCCATGTGTCTATTTGGGGGGCTTTCTATTCTGTTCCATGGGTCTATTTCTCTATTCCTGCACCAAATAGCATACTTAATTTTCTAACTATTCTTGAATCCACCTTGTTTTTCAAACACCTTTATGACATTAGCTCATTTCTTTCATTACATCATTACAATCATCTCAGGCTCTAGATCAAGACACGACAGGAGGATGCATGAGCTATGGCTAATATGCTAAAGAGATTAGCGCTAAACGACAGGAAGGCTGTTGATCTATTCCAGGATTTATGACACTCAGTTGCCAAGCATTTGATTTGGGAAACAAATTTGCAAAGTAATTAACTTTGGTTGGGTAAACCACTCCAGAAAGCAATGGTTACCTTTCTGGGAAACAAGGTATTAGTTCTATATCTGGAAATGAGTCACGAAAGGAACCAGGTATGATACAGTAGAGCAGAGCAAGTCCATCACTAACAGTGGGGAAGAAATAGACTTTTTGAATTTTATTCCCTGCTGACTGTTGAGCTGAAATCAGAAGGAAGATGACTCCCTTTGTGCTCACAGGTGTCTCCAGTGAAATATGTAGACATTTCTGGTGTCAATTAACCAGGGAAGAGAATCTCATATCAGGGAGTCAGAACTTATATAATAATAATAGGCCAGAATTTTATAGGATAGGGAAATTCTATTTCCACCCAGACATTTGTGTGTGGGGGGGGGGTGGGTGGGTGCGTACCTGACTTAGAGGAATCCAGATGAATTTGAGGACATCCTAGCCTGGAGAAAAAACGGTAACTCATGTGAAATCCCACGGATTGGGACATGAAGACAGGCCAAGAGCTAGGTAGGAAGGCAACATGTCCAAATGAATTCATTATCTTTGTTCCCAGAAATCTGCTGCTCTTTCAGTATTCCCACTCTCAGCACTCTGCCCAAATACCAAGCTGCTCAAGCCACATGACTGAGAGCCATCCTTGAGGATCAGTAAGTCTTACAGATTCTATCACCTAGATCTCTTGGCTCCATCCACGTCTCTCCATCTCTCCTCCACCCCATCCCTGCACATACTCACATACACCACCAAGGCCGTTGCTGTCTTTAACTGGAACTACAGCAATAGCTTTCTGACTGGTCCCCCTGACTTGAACCATAGTTGAGTCTCCTGCCCACCCTTGAAGCCAAAAGGCACAGTCCCACTGCACCACCTACCAGCTTTGAAACTTGGACAAACTTCTGCATCTCTCTGTGACTCAATGTCTCCTGTAAAATGAAGATAATAACACCACCTACCTGGTAGCCTTGTTGTGAAAACTGAATGAGTTAACACAGAGTAAAGTACTTGGAAGAGGAAGGCACTTACCACAGTTAATTGTCCTGAAAGTTTGTCTCGACACCCTGCTGGACCATAAGTTCTACAATGGCGGGGATGTGTCCATGTCTTGGTCAGTCTCCACTGGTAGCTCCTTGTAGGTTTTGAAAACTATGAGCCACCACAAACTGGAAGGGAGTGAGCCATATTTTGTAAGTCAGACTATCTACTTACCTGTTCCATTTTTGTCTATTTCCCTACTAGTGCATTTCTAGAGGCTTCCCCAAATGCTCCAGCCTGTTCCCTGCCATAAATCCATACTGGGTCTACAGCTGAGGGGAAGGAGAATGCCCCCTGAAGGTGGAGGGACAAAGGCAAGTTGTGGGTGATTTCCCAGGGGAAGTGCAGGCACAGAGCAGCACAGAGGCCTAGAGGGTCTGCCTTCTCTCCCCACAGGGTTTCTCCCCTTTGTCATCTTTGGAGGGGCCAAGTGTGACTTCATCAGGGACCTGTCCAGATTATTAAAACTGCAGACCAACAGGGAAGGAGGGGCGCTGGGCCCAGGAACAGGAACGCAACTGGAGATGAAACCAAAGTTCAGTGTCCAGTTTTGGACAGCCACCTGAACTCCCGTCTTCGGATAAAGGCTTCTGAAGGAAAGAGCCAAGAGAAAACGACCCCTCGCTCCCTCTCTCCTCTCCATTTCTCACTCTCGGTACTCCCCACATGTCTTCCCACCTTACTTCTGAGCGGCTCTCCGGCCCTGCCGCCTGGGACAAAACCGCCGGCAGGAGCCAGGCGCAGGAAGCGGTAAGAGCCACGGTGGCCGACAAGTGCGTGACTGCAGAGGGAAAGATCCCCAAAGGCTCTCCTGGGCAGTGACAGGGAGGAGGATCCGGAGCCCCCGCCTCTGCGGGCGGCGGGGGCGCGGGCGCGGGGCGGAGGGGCGGTGCTCCCGGAGGCGGTCTGCGCGCGCTACCGCAGGGCCCGGGGAGGGGCCGCCGCAGGCACAGCTCGCCCCCGGCGCGCGCGGGGCAGGGCGCCCCCTCTCCCCCGCGTCCTCCCGGAGACCCTCCCCCGCCCGCGCGGCGCTAGGGACCGCGCGGCCGAGGGCGGGCGCCGCGGCGGAGGCATGGCCGCGGGGAACGCGGTGCGCAAGGCGGCGCGGGTGCTGGAGGCGCCTCCCCAACACGAGCAGGTACCGGGCGCGGGACGCGGGGCGCAGGCCGGGGAACACGGGGCTAGAGTCCCGAGGCTCACGTTGGGGCTGGGTGGCC
>NC_138370.1:62475230-62527492 GCF_054177405.1 Leptonychotes weddellii
CCCCCCCCCCCCCCCCCCCCCCCCCCCCCCCCGTCTCCTCCTGAAGGACCCTTATCCGACTCATCCCTATCTATTCCCTGTCCTCCGTACTGGCTGCCCCTCTCTCCTCCTCGCTCCCTGGCAGAAGCCCCAGGGCCCAGGTGAAGGCTGTGGGCATTAGAAGAGGACAGCTGAAGGGTGCTTGGTGTACCTCACGCTTGACTTTACGGTTCTCAAACTGCAGCGTGCATCACAATCACGGAAGGCTAGTTAAAAAGCAGATAGACAGTTGGGCTCTGCCCCCAGCCAGGGTTTCTAATTCCTGACATCAGGGATAGTGCCTGACTACCTATTTGCAAGTCTGACTAGTTACCAGGAGGTGCTGATGCACAAGCTTTGAGAACCTCTGGGCTAGCACTTTCCTCCCCCAGACTCTCCCCCCCATTGCCCTTTGGTGATTTCAAATCCAAGTCATTAATATTTTTCATTTATAGACGATTCGTAGGCCATGATCACATACTGGGAACTGTGCTACTCATGGGTAAAGAGGCAGTTAGAGGTATACTCTGGGAGTTCACATCCTGGGAAGAAAGTATAACAAGGATAAAATAACTCATAGAGGATGGGAAGAGATTACTGTCCCCAAAGAGGTTCGAGTGAAGTTTTGTAGGATTTCTAGGAGCAAGGAATTGCTTCTGACAGGGAGGGTGGGCAAAGCTGATTGGAGGTGGGGGTGTGGCATGGCTATTGTGAGCTGGACCTCAGAGGATGGATGAGATTCCACGTGGCCATGAGGGGAAATGAGAATTCTCCATGGAGGAAACAGGAATACCAAATTACTTGAGGTGAAAAAAATTGTTGGGGAGTGGTCGTGGATATTCACTATGATCCTGGCAGAAATCCAGGGTTCATGAAGGCTTGTAGGAAGGCAGAGCTGAGTTATGACAAATCTTGTAACACACTATGCATTGGGGATCTATTCTCTAAAATGGGGAAGCTATAAGGAAACTCCATGACTTACTTGCTGGTTTCAGACCCGGATCAGATCATTCACAGTGGGTTATGGATGAAGAAGTCTGCAAGCTGGGAAGGGCAGAAGACTGGCAGAGTTACTTCGGCAGCTGACGTTTGCTGTCCCTTAAGGCTGTCATCACTGCCTTGCCCACTGCCCTCAGGAGACATGATCCCCTGTTAACTCTTCCCCAGGAGGAACTCACAGCTTTTCCCTCAACCCCCCATAGCAGAGCCATGTGGTCCAGGGACCAACAGCCAAGGTGTCACCTGGGAGCCAATTAGAAATGCAGAGTCTCAGTCCCCCACCCCAAACCTACTGGCCTAAAATCTGCATTTTAACCAAACCCCTGGGTGACTGCACATCAAAGTTTGAGAAGTGCTAGTTTAACACAGACTTTATAAGAGCTGAGGATAATACAGGAAAAATAGATATGGTTACTGACCACCCCAACCCCGTAAGAATTTACTGACCACCCGGGGCGCCTGGGTGGCTCAGTCAGTTGGGTGGCTCAGTCAGTTAAGCGGCTGCCTTCGGCTCAGGTCATGATCCCAGGGTCCTGGGATCAAGCCCCGCATCGGGCTCCCTGCTCAGCGGAGAGCCTGCTTCTCCCTTTCCCTCTGCCTGCCGCTCTGACTACTTGTGCTCTCTATCTCTCTGTCAAATAAATAAATTAAAAAAAAAAAATCTTTAAAAAAAAAAAAAGAATTTACTGACCACCTTGTATATTACAGTACCCTCTGACTCTAAACCTTACTTAGTTTCATTCATCATCCTTATTACCCTCTGAAGCATGTCTAGTTGTATATTTGTTTTTCTGAGAACCTCCATCACCTTGGAAGCTCCAGCAAAGGAAGCACTTGATCTGCTTTGCTGGCTACTATATTTCCAGAACCCAGCACAGAGTCTGGCAAATGGCAGGGCCTCAGGAAATGTCTATTGGACAAATAAGTGAGTGAATAATAAACATACAACCTCATGATCTGGGACTCTAGTCTGCCCAGCTCCCTGTGTTACCTCTTTATGACAAACACCATCTCCCTATATAGCTGGTGGCCTCCCCAGCTATATCCCCTGTGGTCTTGAGACCCAGCTACACCCTATCTGCTCCTGAGACTCCTCAAAGTTGGGGAGCAAGAGAGCAGATAGCGGGGATTCAGCAGTTTGCTCTTCTGCTTGTCTGAGGCCTGCTTTGCAACCTCTGATTTCCCCCAGAGGACCTACCTCTGCCCCAACATTGTTCTCTGCCTTGGAGTAGGCCTGACATAACCCCTCCCTCCCCCTCCAGCCATGGAAGCTTTGTCCTTGCCCGGTGACATGGATTCCATATCACTAAACACAGCCCTCCAAGCCTGACACGTCCTTACCTCCCTCACGTACGTCCCAGGGACACCAGTAGTTTGAGTTGACTGTTCTGGTTTTGTCAGGCATTTTAGCAAGATTTTTCTTTTTCTTTTTCTTTTTTTTTTTAAGATTTTATTTATTGAGAGAGAGAATGAGATAGAGAGAGCATGAGGCGGGGAGTGTCAGAGAGAGAAGCAGACTCCCCGCCGAGCAGGGAGCCCGATGCGGGACTCGATCCAGGGACTCCAGGATCATGACCTGAGCCGAAGGCAGTCGCTTAACCAACTGAGCCACCCAGGCGCCCCATAGCAAGATTTTTCTAACAGGTGGATTTTTGTGAGGAAAAAGTTGAAAGTGGGGAAACCCATTTGGAGGCAGCAGCTGAGGTGAGAAATGGTGAGGGCAGGTGCTGGGGGGGTGGGGAGGCAGTTTTCAGATACAGTTGACCCTTGAACAACACGGGTTTGAACCGCACAGGTCCACGTATACATGGATTATTGACAGTGCAGTACTGTAAATGCATTTGCCTTATGGTTTTCTTAATAACATTTTCTTTCCTGTAGCTGACTTTATTGTAAGAACACAGTAATAATACATATAACTTACACAGATGTGTTGATCAGCTGTTTATCTTATTGGGAAGGCTTCTAGTCCACAGCAGGCTATTAGTAGTTAAGCCTTGGGGAATCAAGTTATACCCCAATTTCTGACTGTATGGGGGCCTGGCACCCCTAGTCCTTGCATCATTCAGAGGTCAACTGTGTCTTGACTGAGTGTGTGATGTGCCAGACGGGGTATTCAGGGTGGGGTAAGACCAGTAATAAATCACCAGTGACTATGCTGTGTGGTAACAGTGTTCAGTGGACAACAGATCTACTGGAGAGGCCTAACCCCAAAGGCTTCCTGGAGGAAGTGGAATCCAGGGCATCCCCAAATGGTACCTGGGGGTGGAGGAAGAGCATTCAGGGAAGGAAGGTTCTGCTTGGCTGGAGCAGAGGGTGTGTAGAGAGAAATGAAGCTGAAAAAGGCCACAGGAGCCATGTTAGTGACAAGCGTAGCCACTTGGGTTTCGAGCGGGGGATCCAGTGTGATCAGTTTGCTTGTACTTGGATCACCCTCACTGTCTGAAGGGAAAAAAGGAGTGAAGGCAAGAGTCCCTCCGGGAAGAAGGGAACACTCTACACGCCAGGTTGGATCTCTCCTCAGGCTGAGGAAGGCCTTCCCTTGCCAAGCCGTCTAAAGGGTAACTGCCCCTCCCTGTGCTGGCCCTTCTTTACCACACACTCGGTTTCGTTTCTTCATAGAATTTACCACCTTAGGTCATCGTTTTCCTTACTTGTTTATTGTCCTTACTTTCTCTAGAACACAAGGCTCCATTCATGAGAACAGGAGCCTTGTGTGTCTTACCTTTATCATATGCCGGCTCTTAGCCCAGGGCCTGGCGCCCAGGAGGTACTCAATAGATATTTGTTCAATGAATGAAGAGAATGGTTGGCATAGAGGCCGTTGAGGTGGAAGGAAGTGGGTTGACGGGTATTTTCGTAAGGTCAGCAGGAGAGTACTGGGTTGGAGGTGGAAGGCTAGGGTCAAGAGTGGTGCCCCATATTTCTGTTTTGAATGATTGGATAGATGGGATGTGGAGCTGCTGAGTGAGAAGGGGGAACTGAAATGGAAGCAGGTTGGGGGTAAATTAATATGTTCAGGTTGGGGCAGGTTGAGTTTGTGTGTCTGAGGGACATCCAAGTGGAGATCTGTAGAAGGCCCTTGGGTAGGAGAATCTGAAGCTCAAAAGTGAGCTAAAAGGGGAAGAGAGATAAATAGGAATGTGCTGCAGGGAAAAAGGACTTGGTGACTCAGAGACAAGGAAAAAGGAGAAGCAGAATCAAAATGACTTCTTCAACTGAGGGTTGTTGGAGTGGAGGGGGCTAGGAGGGATGGGGTGGCTGGGTGATAGACACTGGGGAGGGTATGTGCTATGGTGAGCGCTGTGAATTGTGTGATGAATCACAGACCTGTACCTCTGAAACAAATAATACGTTATATGTTAATAAAACATTTTATAAAAAGTAAAACATGTTATTCCTAAAAAAAAAAAAAAAGACTTCTTCATTTAAGTGACATATGTTCATGCAGGTTAGTCAATATAGACAGGTATAAAAAAGGAGTGAATATTCCAATAGACATCAGCATTCATGGATCATTCCTGTTAGCACTTCGGTGACCATTCTGGACATCTTTCTTCCGGATGGTTCTTGATTCTATGTGACTCTATATTTATATTAATAGGTTTACATTATATAAAACTGTTTTTGAAGCATGCTTTTTCTCTTAACAATATGTCATGGAGATACTTCTATGTCAATAAATATAGATCTGCACAATCATTTTAAAGAGCCAACAGATTTCCTTTGTTATAGATATATCATAACTCATTAACTGATCCCGCATGGGTTGACACACAGATTGTTGCCAATTTCTCAATATTATAAATAAAACTATGCAAACACCTGTGTCATCTTTCCCTGTGTATTTTTCTCTTCATTTTGTGAGAGAATATTCCTAGACTATTCTACATAGGATAAACGAACACTTAAAATTTTGACATGCCTTGCCAAATTTCTGTCCAGAGAAACTTGTCTTAATGTACACAACACATCTGAAGGGCATGAGAAGACCATTTTTCCTCATCAGCTCTGGCTACTAAACGTTTTTCCCCTTGTCATACTTTTAAGTGAAAATCATATCTTAACTGTTATGGACGTTTTTTTCCTTTTAATGTTAATTTTTATTAAAATTATGTACGTCCACATTTTAAGGAGTCAAATAGTTCTACAAGACTTAAAAAAAACCAATGGGACCCCATGACCACTGCATCCTTTCCCATTCCTGATTTCCCACTCTCCAGAGGCAACAACCTTCAGCTGTTCTCAGGAACCAGTGGTGGACCCTCCCCAGCAGGCAGCAGGCGGCAGGCAGCAGGCGGGGGTCCGCACAGGGCAGCAGCGTTCTCATCCGCACAGAAGATTCCAGGGCTCAGAGAGCTTTATCCTTCCCAATCCCACGGATGTCCCTTCTCACCTTCAGCCCTGCAGTTGGGGGGGGGGTTATCCAGAAGCAGGAGAGTGCAGGGGCTACTTCCCAGCCCACCCCATGTATCCCAACTCCCCACCCCCAACCCACAGGCACCCTGGGTTCTCTGCCCACAGTAATCAAGTGATTGTGCCTCATCCAGGGCTGGAGTGAATGGACAGCCACTGTACCTTTTCCCCTAGTCTCTGCCTGCCTGCCCCTGGCCCAGCCAGCCACCTCACTGTCCCTAAGAGAAGGTGGGGCTGGGGGACCCTGGGGTCTAAAGATTCAACTAGCCCTCTCAATGGACCCCATGAGGCTCTCCATGTGACCCCAACCTGGTTTCTAGTCCAACCAAATTCCCCAAAGTCCCACAAGTTTTCCACCATCCCTCTGGGCAAGCCTCGGACTCTGAGCTCCTCCTGGCTAACCACCCTCACCCTCAAAATAAAGTTCCAACTTTCATTCTGCCTAGGAAAAAAAAAAAAAGTCTGTTGTTTTTTTTTTTACTTAATAATTTCTTTCTTTTTTTTTTTTTTAAAGATTTTATTTATTTATTTGAGAGAGAGAATGAGATAGAGAGAGCATGAGAGGGGGGAGGGTCAGAGGGAGAAGCAGACTCCCTGCTGAGCAGGGAGCCCGATGCGGGACTCGATCCTGGGACTCCAGGATCATGACCTGAGCCGAAGGCAGTTGCTTAACCAACTGAGCCACCCAGGCGCCCCTTACTTACTTAATAATTTCTGATCTCAACCTTGTACTTAAAAATACTTTGTCCACTACATGATTATTAAAACACTTACCCATATTGTCTTCTAATGCTTTTAAGACTTTCTTTTTTACATTTAAATATTTGATCCATCTGGAATTTATTTTGAGATGGGGTATGGATACAGCTCTATATTTTTTTCCAAATGCCCAACCAGTTGTCTCAGCAATATTTGTTGAACAATCCATTTTTTTTTTTTTCTCACTGACTTGAAGTGACTCATTTATCATATGTACTTGGATCTGTTCCTGGACCCTGTCTGTGTTCTGTTCACTCATCTGTCTTCCTATTCCTGGACCAGTAATACTCTCAATTAATTTCTGTGGCTTTATTGTGTATTTCAGCATTTGGTAGGCCACTTGTCCAGTATTTACTCTTCTGAGTTTTCCTGGCTATCCTTATATGCTTATTTTTCCAGATGAATTTTAGGGTCATTTTAATTCCAAAATAAATCCTCATAAGATATTAAATGGGCTTGCATAATAACATACTAGAAAAAATTGTCAAAAAGTAGACTCCACCCTAGGAAAAAAATATTGTACTATAGGGAACTATTACTAGAAAAGAGATATCTGTGAAAATATCATCATCATCATCATAATCATTATATTCACTTTTTCCCTAGGAAATGAGAGTATTTTTCAGTACACTTGATCTAACGAAGTTCTTAACTTGTGTTTAGCAGAAAACTTTTCAACTCTAATTTCCACTCCCTAAGCTTTTCTGGTCTTCAGTAGAATAATTTATCATACTTCACTAAAAATGACTTAGAATCTGGTGGATAGTTACACATTTAGGCCCAGGGCTATATGACTAGTAAAAGGCAAAGGTAATTTTTCTTCTCAACTTAACTAAAAACTCAGTTCCCTTTTTTTTTTTTAAGATTTTATTTATTTATTTATTTGAGAGAGAGCAGGAGAGAGAGAGCGAGCACCAGAGGAAAGAGAGGCAGAGGGAAAGGGAGAAGCAGGGAGCCCGATGCGGGGCTTGATCCTAGGACTCCGGGATCATGACCTGAGCTGAAGGCAGACGCTTAACGACTGAGCCACCCAGGCGCCCTCCTCAGTTCCCTTTTTTAAGTTGACTTTAATAAGAAGCACTGTGAACCCCATGATCCTGAATAGCAAAAAGAGAAGCAGCCAGGGAGTCCTATAGGTTATAACTCTTTTTTTTTTAAGATTTTATTTGTCAGAGAGGAAGAGAGAGAGAGCGAGAGAGCATAAGCAGGGGGAGTGGCAGGCAGAGGGAGAAGCAGGCTCCCCACGGAGCAGGGACTCCCATGTGGGGCTCCATCCCAGGACCCTGGGTCCACGACCTGAGCTGAAGGCATCCGCTTAACCAACTGAGCCACCCAGGCGCCCCTAGATTATAACTCTTAATTGAGTTAATTGGCCTTTGGATTAAGCACCAACAAAACTCTTATGTAGCATCTTATTTATACTCACAGTATTCCCAGCAAAGTTAACGAGCAGCTATCCTATCAATCTCCAGTTTCTAATACGGGAACTGAGACAATCACAGGATAGTGCTGTGCCCAAGGTCACCCAAGGAACCAGTTAGCTCAATGTTCAGTGCCGGGTGGTGCTAAATTGATGCATGGTTCAGGGCTCTAAACCCATGCAATGTTTTTTTACCCCGAAGCAGCAGTCTGCAGAGAGGGAGGGACCTATCAGACAGGTGGGGACTCCGGTACTACTATTCCCTAAGGGTGGCCCCTAAGGCTTTGCTCCTAGAAGGCAGCACTGGAGCCCAGCTGTTTGAATGTCGGGGACCACCTGATGGAATCATCCAGAAGCAGGGGAGCCATAGAGAAGCTGCTGGCATCACTGGCTGCTTCACCCACTTCCCCTTTCCTGGCATTCTCTGGCAAGTCCTGGTACTGTGCAAATTTTGCCTAAGCCTCTCCCTAGCAGTGTCATCTGAAGCCTTGTCCTCTCTTCTAAGGGAACCCCTCAAGCCTCTGGCAGAAGCACAGGTTTTATTATGGAATCTATTTATCCTGAGTCAGAGAAACCTAGACTGAACTATGGATGGCACTGTTTTTTCCCATCGGTCAAACTTGCTGGTGCCATTTGAAGAATACAGAAAGAACACCTAGTTAGGATCATATTTGTGTAACAAATGCTTTATTTGCCTTCCCTTCTTTGCCATCATTGGGGATTTTCGCTCTAAACATATAGGACGAGGGATTAAGCTCCCTGTGCTCTCCATGAAAATTATAAGATTATGTCTTTTCAAGGATTGCCTTAAACGTCTCAAATGACCAAATGTAGTGGATTAGCTGTGCTCAAGGGAAGGCAGCACGTGGTACAATCTGTAGGTCATCCAAAAGCACTTCCTGGGGTGGGGTCTGTGCTCTCCAGCTCAGTCTGCAAGGGCAAGGCTGTAGATTAAATTAGCAGGAGGACACAAAAAAATGCTCCAAACAAGTAAAGCCTCTGGTCATCTCTGTCTCTAAAACCTTGAACTTGGAGATATTTACTCACCAGCATCATTTAATATACCAGCAAGAGATGTTTTTTAGGATTCCCATATCCTATCCCAAAAGCCAGGGTGACACCGCCTACTGGGAGGCCACTCTCTACAGTCTTCACTGAATTGCCAAATAAACTATGGGACTGGCGCCTCATCTGGTTCTCTGACTTAGGAGCAGAATCAAATATTTATTAATACTAACCTGAATACTCTTGTTGTGTGTGTGTGTGTGTGTGTTAGTTCCGGAAGCAAATATCCTACTAGGGCTTTCATCCTAAGTTACTCTAGTACTAGGAAACATCACTATTTTTCATGGTTTGGGTTTCCCATGTAATGCTATAAAATACAAGCTGAAAAAACAAAGAAATTTTGAGAAGGGCTCTTTTTGCTTTTTCTGTTTTTTTTTTTTCAGATCTCTCACACAAAGCTTTCTGCGGATGATGAGTGGAAGTAAGTGATGAGTCTTTTTTTTTTTTTACAGCTGTTATACTAAATATTACATTTCCACCTTAACAGTTTGAGAAATTAAATGAAGCTATGATTTATTTGTAAATGTCTCAGGCTACAGAAGGCGGGCTAGCACAGCATGCATGCGCACTGATAGCATGAACCAAAACCACAGGGATTTCACCTGTTTCCTACAGTGTGCTTCACGCAGTCCCACAAAGCTAGATTTGTATGTCCCTTCAAAATAGGGCAGTGTCAAGTTAGTTTTTATTTTAAGCACAAGTTACATCTGGTTTTCTTTATATGCTGTTTCCCCTGTGTTCTGGTACTTACTAGGGGGCCATTAGGGCTCTGTGGGCACCAAAAGAAATGAAACAAAAATGAAAAGTTCCTCCTTTTTTGCATTATGGTAATCAATTATGAATGTATTCCTAATCAAAATAGGAAATACTTATTATATTTACAAACTACTTTATACTTTCCAAAGTACTTCCACATAGGCTAACCATTTGAGATATGTTTTCATTATATTTATATATACACAAAATAGATGAATGTCATAAAGCATATTTTGTTTAATATCTATGCAAGCCCTATTTTAGACCGATGATAAATTCACTTTTCTATCTACATGGCCTAAGTTGAAAGTCTATTCATTAAATAGAATATTAAATAGTTATTTTGGATTTGGGGCTGTAAAGACTATAAGTGCTTGTACCCTTTTATTTTTCTTCACTTCCCACTTCTTCAAAGGAACGAGTGTATTTTTAACAAACTTCTGAAAATCATTCTTGTCTCTTAAGCTCAGCTTCCAACGCAGAGACTATTAACAATGTAATTTTATTCAGGTTGCTTACCTGATATGGACTTCAGCCTCTTCATTTGATAAATGTAGGGGTTTCAGTACATCTAATGTACCTGCCAGCGTGAAGGTTCTAAGATTCCATCTCAAAGGTGAACTCAGTATTTACTAGGCTCTGCAGGCTCATTTCTACACATTCTCCAGCAGGGGGCACCCTCAGTGCCCTTTTCAGAGGCACTTGGCACTTTACTCTTTAGTGTAGCTGTAGAAATTACCGGTAAAGGGGGAGAACCCAACCTGCATACCCAATGAGTGCCTTTAAAAGGTCACAATCTTATGGCACAGAACCTTACCCTGCAGTGTTTTCTGATGGGTACATCAAATGCACACTATAACCAGTCATAAGTGGAAACTTCAAGAGATTTCTTGACTGATGGTGCCCCATTGGGGGTGAAATGCTAACCACTATTAATAAAGTATTTGATTGGCGACATTCATAATTTTCCCATTTCCCCTAATCTTGACCCTGGACCGCTCTCTCTTCCTCTAACCCTGTGGTTCTCAATCTTGGCTGCACCTTAAAATCACATGTGGAACTTGAACTGCCATGACAAGTACCACAGCCCTGGTGGCTTAAACAACAAAAATTTACTTTCTCATGGTTCTGGGGGTAAGAAGTCAAAGGTCAAGGTGTCAGCAGGTCTGGTTTCTCCTGACACTTCTTGGCTTGCAGATGCCTGCCTTCTCATGGCACCTTCACATGGTCTTCCCTCTGTGTGAGTTTATATCCAAATAGCCTCTTCTTAGATGGACACCAGTCAGATTGGATTGGGGCCCAATTCAGGGATGGCATTGAACCTTACTTACCTCTCTAAAGTTCCTATCTCCAAATACAGTCACCTTCTGAGGAACCAGGGGGCGGGGGGGTAGGACTTCAATATATGAATGGGGGTGGGTACGGGTCAGCCCGTAACACGCAGAAAGGGTCATTTAATTGACCTGGGCACAGCTTGGACACTGGGACTTTTAAAAGCTCCCCAGTGATTTCCAATTTATAGCCAACATCAAGAACCACTGCTCTAGGCTTTCTTTGAAGTCACTTTGGCTATAGGAAATTAAACCAGATTACATACTGTTATAGTGTTTTCTCTACCATTACGCAAACCCAAGAGTCCAGCTAAAAACTGAGACATTCAGCCATCATCTGAATGTTTGTGCCGGCCTAAGATAATATGTGGGCTTCTCCTTTCTCCTTATAATGAAAAAAACATGTATACGGCTCACTCAGGAGTGTTCTGGATCCCTTTGGATAATATTCTCTCCATTGACACCATGTGCAGGATATCCTTTTACTTCAGAATATTAAAAGTTACTTGAAATTACCACTATTTTACTGTTTTGACTTTCAAAAACAGCAATTGCATATGATTTAACCTAATAATCATTATTATTCCTCATTTAAGAACAAATAAAATAACATGGGCTTTGTAGTTTTAGAACAATCCTGTGAAGTACAGAGGGATCATGATTTTAAGTTTGCAAAGGAGGATACCGAGGTGCAGAGAGGATGAGTGACTTTCGAGAGTCTGTATGGCGACGACGTGGCAGATTGGGGACTGGCACCCAAGTCTTTCCAGAGCCCATCAGTGACTTTTTTGGCCCCATCACTTCACTTGAAAGGACAAGGCTGAGGCTAAAACCACACAGGCTAGCTAAGGGCTGAGAGGAATTGGTTTCCCTGATGAACTCAGGCTCCTCCTCTCTGCAGCCCCCTCCTCAAGCCTGGGAGAAAAGGAAAAACCAAGAAAAACTTAGGAAAACTGTAATCAAACTTAAAACCCCCTACATTCGAAATCTCCAATTGCTTTCCATGAGCCCAGACATTTTTTTTTTTCCCCTAAATGTGCTGTGCAAGGGTTGAAGGCTTTTTCAGATGACCTCATTTGCTGGTTCCAGCTTGCAGCAGGAGAGGATGTACAAGATGCACCGGGGCCATGAGTCCACGCACGTGGAGATGATCTTGATCTTCCTCTGCACCCTGGTCATCGCCCAGATAGTGCTGGTACAGTGGAAACGGAGGCATGGCCAGTCCTACAACGTGAGTTGCCCCAGGGGCTCTGGAAGCCTGCTCCTCTTCCTGCCACATCCCTCCTTTCTTACCGCTTTGAAGGAAATGTTTTGGTCTAAGTCAGTGGTTCTCAACTGGGTGCAGTCTTGCCCCAGGAGATATTTGGCAACATCTGGAAACATTTTTGATTGTCATGCCTTAGTGGGAGGGGAGAGGGGGATGGGAATTGCTTCTGGCATCTAGTGGGTAGAGGCCACAGATGCCGCTAAACATGCACAGGACAGCTCCTCACGGTAAAACGTCAGTAGTGACAAGATGAAGAAACCTTGGTTTAAGTAAACCAGTTTTCCTTTAGCATGAACAACTTCTGCCAATGGCCTAGGAGAAGGAGGATTAGGAATAGTAGCAACAAAAGATTGAGGCTAACTTTGTTTAATTAGCAATAAATTCTCTTGGCATCGATAGCTGGCGTAGCTATGGAAATGTGTTAATGCAAACGTTGCACTGACCTCAGCAACACAGAGCATGATCCCATTTGCACAGACCAATCCCACTTGAGCATATCCACTGGAACTTTGCCATCTTGGGGCCTCAGGATCATAGCCGGGGGCCATCTTGGACCTGAGATCTTGCCATCGTAATGTTTCAGCCGTGGTTCTCAAATCTTAAGGGGCATCAGAATCACCTGAGACGTGAATCACATTGTTAATCAGATTCCCAGGTCCCACCCCCAGAGTCTCTGATTCAATAGCAGCCCAAGAATTTGCATGTCTAACAAGTTCCCAGGTGGTGCTGATGCTCCTGGTCCGAGACCACATTTGAGAACCAATCATTTAGACTAGAGTATGTTGCAAAGAAAGAAGGTCCTCAATTAACGCTCCACATGGTGCTGGCTCTTGGACTGGTCATTGTATAAGAAGACTTGTCTGTGACATACGAAGTGCTGGCTTAGACCAGTATTTTATTGTGTTTTATTTTTACCCATCATAAAAACTATTCCCGGTGTAGCACAGGATCTAAAGGAATTCTTTTGAATTCTGTATAATGTTTAAGTTTAGACAATTTGTAAATTTTATTTAGAAAGGGAAATCTTGTCTTTTTGTTGTTTAAGCAAACACATTTATTTTGTCGTGCCACCATTGTCTTGTCAATTAAAATAAACATCCTCTATATTGTACTTGAACAAACTGTTTATAAAAGAAAAAGGCTAGAATAAAACTTCATTAGTTATTCACTCATATCAAAGAAAAGCTCCTTAAATATATCTTAACCATGGTTTTCTTATCTGCAAAATGGAAATAACCTAATATACAGAATTTCTGGAGTCCTTAAGTAAGAAGAAAACTGGATTCCTAAGGAAACCACTCGTAGCCCTGCTCCATCAGTCCTTTATAACTGATAATGATCTCTGGATTAGATATTTTAAAACATGCTCAGTTTCCATGGCAACACAGGTGTAGATGTTACATAGAAAGCCCCCTGCCCTGGAAAGTAAATGCCTCGTGAGCCAACTGACCTACACTATGTCCCACTAGGAATCTGTCCCTGTCTTGTATTTGGAGAAATTACCCCTTTGTCAACTCCCTGAAGATGTATATCACGGCACCAGTCGACGTGGAGCTCACACACTGGCTCTGCCTAGCCACAGATAGATCTGCCCGTGAGTCAGAGGCCACTTGAAGGACTTGTTGCCTTTGGAGTTTCAAACCCTTGATGACTCAGGCTACACTGTCACCAGGTAGACATCCCTGAGCTTAACAACTGTTGGTTAGCTGGAGTGGTCTTCCCAAATTGTTTCCTGTTGCTCACCGTCACAAGCTGTGCTGCCTGAAATAACTCTCTGGGCTTGTTACTTTGGCTGGCACCCCATCCTTCACCAATAACTGGACTCCCTTAGTCACCCCACTTCTGCTCTCCAAGGTTGCTGTTTCTGTGTTCTTCTGTCACACAGCTCCTCTATTTTATGGTTACCAACAGGGGCTCTGTGGTCCTAAGGATCCCCTTGGAGGTGACCAGATGCCTGTGATAGGAGCCTCCCTTAGAGTGATCCTGCCTGGCACTTTAGCAGAACCAGGAGCCTAGGTGAAGATACCCCACAGTGGTCAAGGACAGATTTGGGGTCATGGTGGCCCTGTTGGGATTCTCCTAGATTAGCTCATAGACATGATTGGCCTCTAGAATATTTTCCACTTCTTTGCCCATCAGTCCATCTCTATCCCAAAGGAATGTGTGGAGAAGCCCCTTTCCCCTGCATGTCTCTGTTGATAATATTTGGCTCAAGGTGAGAGCCAGCACATGAGGCTGGTATTTCTCATACTGCTGCCTCAAATTTGCCCCATACTTTGCAATTCTTCTTAAGGGTTCACCCAGGCATCAGAACACGGCCATTTCAGGAACTCTTGGTGGTAGCTGCAACCACTGAATCTGGAAGTGGTTTCCAGAGCAACAGTAGCTGATTCCAGCCCTGGTTTCCAGCGTTCTTATTGTACTCTGCGTGAACCGTATCAAAAAAACCTGCGTCTGACATCCTATTCAACTTAACATCTTTGGGATGGAATTTGATATGGTCATGTTTCCACAAATGCTGACCTGAACAGCCTTATCATCCAGGGAGAACCTAACTTTTAAATTGTTTCTCTTGGCATCTAAGATTATGTGACACCTCGCAGAGCTACAGAGAGCTTTGAACACATTTATAAGATTCATGGCTCTTTTTTACAAGGGGCCATATAAGAGAATTTATTTCTATTATTCAATTTTGTAATCTCTACCAGTATATTAGTAATATATTAATATTTATAACATGTTAATTATGATTACTATAATATATTTATATATGTTACTATATATAAAGATTTATATACAAATTACTGTTACTATTATAGTTGTGGTAGTGTGCTTTTTATACATTAAGTTACCTTGGGAGATAATTATTTTTTATTCCCTTTGTGAAATATAGTTCAGAGAGATTAAATAACTTGGTCAAGGTTATATAACTAATTAGTTGCAGAGTAGAGACTAGAATCCAACCTCCCTAGTTATTTTTTTTTCATATCAAGGATAAGCTCCTTAAATATCTCTGAGCCATGGTTTCCTAATCTGCAAAATGGAAATACTGAAGAAGGGAACCTGTTTCCAAAGTTACTGCGATTCAAAAACATTTCCCTGTGAGAACTTCTAGCATAGTGACTGATATATAGTGAGTGTTCAGTACCGTTAGTTGACTCTGAATACATTCAAGGGCTATTGATATATATAACAGTTTTGCAAATTTAGTCATACATTGTAAAAGCAGTTTACTAATGAAAGAATCCTTTTCTGAACTCTTTTGTAAAGCTAAAGTGAATACTCAGCTATTAAGGTGTTAGGAGATTTCAATGTATTGTTTTTTTCAAAGCAGTGCACCTGTCTCTCCTGCCTTGCCACACCCTCTGCTCTGCCATATGCTTTACCTGTAGAGTGTTCCCCAGGCTGATTTTGTGAGATATATTAATAGCAACCAGAGGCAGGATGGTGAATGGCAGAACACCAGCTTAGGAATTAGAAGACTTCAGCCACTCATTTAACCACAGTGAGCCTCAGGTTCCTGATCTTACAAATGATGAAATTTTTTAAAATAGGAAGGACTTTTGGTTACAGCTCTAACATGTAAAAAGCTTGAAAATCATCATCCCCATCTTAAAACAAGAAAAAACTAGACAAACTGAACGTCAGTAAGTTTTCTTGGATCGATCAGAGAATTGAGGTCAGTGGAAAAACCACCACCATAAATCTGGAAAGACAGGAGAATGGAGGGAATCACATCTGAGATCTGGCGACTGGGAGCAGAAGTTGTAAGAGCCACACAATGGTAGAAACCCTTAGGGGTAACTTCGAAGAATTGCTGCAAGTGGAGTTTAGAATAGTGTATGAGTGAGAAACTCTTGGGAGCCACAGTGTTAGGGGCTTCCCAATTTTTTTTTTTTTTTTTTTTTTAGGTTTTAGGTTTTAGCTCTAGGAACCCCACCAGATTCCCATGGTATAAAGCCAAGAAAAACCCTTGTGCATCTGACAGGGGGAGGGAAAAGTAATTATTCTGAACTAGACCCAGAGTGTTCTCCATAACAAAGACCTACACAGCAATGTAAATCAGAGCCTTCTCCACTGTGGGGGAAGAGAAATTACCCAACTCCAGCCCCCTCTAGCCTTCCTGTCTCACCTAAAGGGAAAACAAAATATTTAAAGCACTTGTGAAGGTCATGGTGCAGAGAGAGAGGCCCATGAAAAGATCAAGACTTAATCACAGAATAATAGAACACTTGCACTGTCCCCATGCCTTACCACCACATCAGCAGGTGTCCAGTATAACAGAGCATTAGAGCTGAAAGAGCTGCAAGACTCAGATGCTATACAAGAAGGAGTTTTTATGGAAACCCAAAGACAAAGAGGGAGACACAAGTATACTAGTGGAAATTGAAGCCTCTGATATCTACAGCAGACATTAATCACAGCACAACTCCTAGCTAAATTAATACAAAAGATGTATGTCAGTTCTTATTACTCCACACATTATGTCTGCCTTTCAACCAAAATATAAAAGTCATGCTAAAAGGAAAATAAGACACAATCTGAAGAGACAAAGCAAGCATCAGAACCAGACCCAGATATCGCAGATTTGGGAATCATCACACTAGGAATTTAAAATAACTATGGTTAATATGCTAAGAGCTCTAATGGAAAAAGTAGATAACATGCAAAAAGAGATGAGTGATGTAAGCAAAGAGGTGGAAATTCTATGAAAAAATAAATGCTGGGGTGCCCAGGTGGCTCAGTTGGTTAAGTGACTGCCTTCAGCTCAGGTCATGATCCCAGAGTCCTGGGATCGAGCCCCACATCTGGCTTCTTGCTCAGCGGGGACCCTGCTTCTCCCTCTCCGTCTCCCTGCTACTCCACCTGCTTGTGCTCTCTCTCTCTCTCTCTGTCAAATAAATGAATAAAAATTCTTTAAAAAAAAATAAATAAATGCTAAAATTAAGAAAACTGTAACTGAAATGAAGAATGCCTTCAGTGGGCTTATTAATAGACATGGTTGATGAAAGAATCAGGGAGCTTGAAGATAATATTAGTAGAAACTCCCCAAACTGAGATGCAAAGAGGAAAGAAAAGAATTTTAAAAAACAAGAATATTCAAGAACTGTGGAACAGTTCCAAAAAACATACTATACACACATTGGAATACCAAAGGAGAAGAAAGAAATAATGGAGCTGAAGAAATATGTGAAGTAATAATGGCCAAGAATTGTTGTTTAATTAATGACAGACACCAAACCATAGACCTAAGAAGCAGAACAAATACTAATAAATCTATACCTGGACATACCAAATTCCTTCTGCAGAAAGACAAAGAGAAAATTTTAAAATAGCCAGAGGGAAAAAACAGCTTACCTACTGAGGAATGAGGATAAGAATTGCATCAGACTTTTCTTCACCAACCGCATATGCAAGAAGAGAATAGAGTGAAATATTTAAAGTATTGAAAGAAAAACCCCACCAACCTAGAATTCTATATCCAGAGAAATTATCCTTCAAAAGTGGAAGTGAAATACTTTCTCTCTTAGATAAATAAAAGAATGAGGGAATTCATTAATAGTAGACTTGATGGCAAGAAATGTTAAAAGAAGTTCTTCAGAAAGAAGGAAAATTATATAGGTCAGGAACTCAAGTCTACATAAAGAAATGAAGAGTGTCAGAAAAGGAATAAACAAAGATAAAATAAAATCTTTATTTATTCTTAATTGACCAAATAGATAACTATTTGTTCAAAGTAGTAATAGTAACAATGTACATTTGACCCTTGAACACCAGAAGGGTTCGGAATGCTGACCCCCCACATAGCTGAAAATCTGCATATAGCTTTTGACTTCCCAAGAGCTTAACTAAGCCTACTGTTGATCAGAAGCCTTACCAGTAACATAAACAGTCCGTTGACACATATTTGGTATGTTATATGCTATATACTGTATTCTTACAATGAAGTAAACTAAAGAAAACGTTATTAAGAAAATCATAAAGAGGAAAAAATACATTTATGGTACAGTACTGTAAAAAATCCACATGTAAGTGGACCCATGCAGTTCAAATCGATGTTCTACTGTATTGGGTGATTGTAGTATATGGATAAATGACATGAGTGACAGCAGTGTTATAAGAACGATGAGGGAGGATTTGGAATTACTGTGTTATAAGGTACTTGCACTACCAGTTAAACAGAATAGTATAATTTGAGAATGGACTTGGGTTAGTTGTAAATGTATATTGCAAACTCTAAGGTAACCACTAAAACACTTCTTAAAAAATATGTAATTGGAGCTCCTGGGTAGCTCAGTCAGTTAAGCATCCAACTCTTGATTTTGGCTCAGGTCATGATCTCAGGGTCATGAGATTGATCCCTGTGTCTGGCTCCGTGGCATGGAGTCTGCTTAAGATTCTCTCTCTCCATCTCCCTCTGCCCCTCTCCCCCACTTGCATTTTTTTTCTCTCTCTCTCTCTTAAAAAATACATATACTAGGAGAGGAGAGAAAATGGAATCATAAAATTCTCAAAGCCAGAGAGGCTAAAAACAGGAGGGGGGCAGAGAGGAAAAGAAAGAAACAAAAAACTATGCAACAAACAGAAAACAGTTACAAACATGATAGATATTAATCCAACTATATCAATAATCACTTCAAATGTGAATGGTCTAAATACACCAATTAAAAGACAGAGATTGTCACTGTGAATAAAAAACAAAACAAAAGAAAAAAAAACAAAACCTAATTATATGTTGTTGACAAGAAACTCTTACAAGAATACAGATATAGCTATCAGGGAGAAAAAGGGGTGTTACATAATGATAAGAGAGTCAGTTATTTAAAAGGACATAACAATTCTTAATGTGTATATACCTAACAAGAGAACATTAAAATATACAAGGCAAAGACTGATTGAACTGCAAGAAGAAATTGACAAATCCACTGTTTAGTTGGAAATTTCAACACCCTCCTTCAGTAATTGATAGATCAAAAAGGCAGAAAATTAGTAAGGATAGAGTTGACTGAAAAGCACCATTCATCAATCTGCATTAATTTATATTTTTAGAATACTTCATCCAACAACAGAAGAGTACAATTCTTCTCAAGCTCACGTAGAACATTCACTAAGATGGACCACATTCAGGGCATAAAACACACCAAAAATTTTTTTAAAGAATTTAAATCATACAAATTATGCTCTCAGACCACAAAAATTAAATTAGAAATCAGTAACAGAAAGATAGCTGGAAAAATCCTGAAATATTTAGAGAGTAACCAACGCATGAGTCAAAGAGAAGAACTCGAGAAATTAAAAAATAATTTTAACTAAGTGAAAGCAAAAATACAACATATCAGAATTTGTGGGATGAAGTAAAAGCAGTGCTTAGAGGGAAATTTATAGCATTGAATGCCTATCTTAGAAAAGAAGAAAGATCTAAAATCAGTAAATTAAGCATCTACTTTAGAAAACTAAAGAAAGGAGTAATTTAAACTTACAGCAATCAGAGGAAAACATAATAAAAATTAGGGCAGAAATCAGTTAAATTAAAAACAGGAAATCAATAGAGAAACATAATCACCTCTAGTTATGCTCCTTACAGCTGGCTCATCCCTTTCCTGGGATCCAATCTCCTTTTCCCCAATATTATGAACAGCTCTATACCCACAAATCTGATCAACTAAATGAAATAGACTAAGTCTTTGAAAAATACAAACTATACCAAAACTCACACAAGGAGAAATGAATAATTGAATAGGCCTATATCTATTTTTTATCCAGATATAATTGATTTATAACACTGCATTAATTTTAGGTGTGCAACTTAATGATTTGATATGATGTGAAATTATTACCACAATAAGTTTAGTTAACATCCGTCACCACACATAGTTATAATTTTTTGTGTGTAATGAGAACTTTCAAGATTTTCTCTCTTAACAACTTTCAAATATACAATACATTATTGTTAAGTATAGTCACCATGATGTACATTACATCGCCAAGACTTATTTATCTTATAACTGGAAGTTTGAAGATTTGTACCCTTTGACCACCATCACCCGTTTAATACACCCCACACATCCTGCCTCTGGCCTGTATCTATTTTTAAAAATTGAGTCAAGGCACCTAGATGGCTCAGTCTGTTAAGCATCTGACTCTTGATTTCAGCTCAGGTCATGATCTCAGGGTTGTGAGATTGAGCCCCGCATCAGGCTCTGCACTGGGCATGGAATCTGCTTAAGATTCTCTCTCTCCCTCTCCCCCACCAAACCGTGCTCACACTCTGTCTCACTCTGTCTCTCTAAAAAACCAAAAACCAAAACCAAAAAAACTGAGTCAATAATTAATAACTTTCTAAAAAAGAAAGCACCAAGCCCAGATGATTTCGGTGGTGAATTCTGCCAATCATTTAAGGAAGAATTGATACCAATTCTTTACAATCTTTCAGAAAGTAGAAGTAGAAGGAACACGTCAGAACTCATTCTTTGAGGCCAGCATTACCCTAATACCAAAATCTGACGAAGACATTACAAGAAGAAGAAATTATACCAATATCTCTCATGAACATAAATGTAAAAATCCTCCACAAAATATTAGCAAATCACATTAAACAATGTATGAAAAGAATTATGCATTATGACCAAGTGGGATTTATTCCAGATATGAAAGGTTGGTTCAACAACTAAAAATGAATTTATGTAATCGATCACATTAAGAAGCTAAAGAAGAAAAATTGTATGATCATATTAATAATGTAGAAAAAAGCATATGACAGGGTCCAACACCCATTCATATAAAAACTATCAGCAAACTAGAAATAGAGAAGAACTTCCTCAAATTGATAAAGAATATCTATAAAATATCTACAGCTAACATTACACTTAATGGTGAGGAACTGGATGCTTTCCCCTTAAGATAAGGAAGAATACAACTTTGAAAGTCTCCTCTCACCACTCCTATTTGAATTGCACTGTAAGTATTAGCTACTGCAATAAGACAGAAAAAGGCGGGCAGATAAAAAGTATACAGCTTGCAGACGACATGACTATGTGGAAAACTCCAAGGAATCAACAACAACAAAAAAACAACCCTGGAACTAACTGATCTCAGCAAATTTGCGGGATACAAGGTCAATATACAAAGGTCTATTGCTTTCTTATATACTAGCAATGAACAACTGGAATTTCAAATTAAAACATAATACTATTTACAGTAGCACTCAAAAAAATAAATAGGTATAAATCTGACAAAATATGTACAAGATACATATGTAAAAACTGAGAAGACCTAAAATAAATGGAAAGATAATCCATATTTATGGATTGGAAGATTCAATATTGTTAAGATGTCAGTTCTTCCAAGCTTGATCTATGGGTTCAATACAATCCCAATCAAAATCATAGCAAGCTATTTTGTGAATATCAACAAACTAAATCTGCAGTTTATATGGAAAGGTAAAAGACCCAGAATAGACAACACAACACTGAAGAAAAACAATGTAGGATTGACACTATCCAACTTCAAGACTTACTGTAAAGCTATAAGTAATCAATACAGTGTGATATTGGTGAAAGAATAGACACATAGATCAATGGAATAGAATAGGAAGCCCATAAATAGACCCACACAAATATAGTCAACTGATCCATGACAAAGGAGCAAAGATAAATCAATGGAGAAAGGATAATCTTTCCAACAAATGGTGCTGGAACAACTGGACACCCATATGAAAAAAAAAATCTAGAATATGTATTTTACTAAAATTAACTCAAAATAGATCACAGATCTAAATGTAAAATGCAAAACTATAAACTTCTAGAAGATAACATAGGGGAAACAAAATCTAAGTGAACTTGTGTTTGGTGATGGTTTTAGATAGAATACCAAAAGCATGATCTATGAAAGAAAATATTGGTAAGTTGGATTTTATTGTAATTAAAAACTGCTCTGTGAGAGATACTATGAAGACAATGAAAAGACAAGCAACAGACTGGGAGAAAATAACTGCAAAACAAATATCCATCCCGGGACAGTTACCCCAAATATGCTTAAAACTCAATCCTAAGAAAATAAGTTAAATGGCAAAAGATCTGAAAAGAGAGCTCATCAAGGAAATATACAGATGGCAAATGAGCATATGAAAAGCAGTTCATGGGGCGCCTGGGTGGCTCAGTCAGTTAAGCGACTGCCTTCGGCTCAGGTCATGATCCTGGAGTGCCGGGATCGAGTCCCGCATCGGCTCCCTGCTCAGCAAGGGGTCTGCTTCTCCCTCTGCCCTCTTCCCTCTCGTGCTCTCTGTCTCTCATTCTCTCTCTCTCAAATAAATAAAATCTTTAAAAAAAACAAATAAACAAAAAAACTTAAAAAAAAAAAAGAAAAGCAGTTCATCATCATGTTATTAGGAAATTGCAAATAATTAAAACAATACTAAGATACTAATACATACCTATTAGAATGATTAGAATCCAAAAATATTGACAATGCCAAATGTTGATGAGGATGCAGAAAGCAGGAAATCTTGGTGGGAATGCAAAATGCTAAAGCCACTTTGGAAGTCAGTTTGGCAGTTTCCCACAAAGCTAAGCATAGTCTTCCTACATGATCCAGCAATCACACTACTAGGTATTTACCCAGCTGAACTGAAAATCTAGATTGACACAAAAACCTGCCTGCAAATATTTAATAGTGCCTTTATTCATAATTACCCAAAACCAAAAACAACCAAGAGGTCCTTCAAAATAGGAATAGATAAGCAAATTGTGGTATATCCATACAATGGAATATTAGTCTGCAGTAAAAGGATATAAGCCATCAAGCCATGAAAAGACATGAAAGAATCTTGGTTAAACCAGGTAATATGAAAAGGCTGCACGCTGTAGGATTCCAATTATATAACATTCTGAAAAATGCAAAGCCATAGATCACTGGCATGATCATAATAAATCGTTGACTATCAACGGTTCAAGGAAGGAAAAGGGAAGAACAAACAAGTGAAATGGGGACTTTGGGGCTGTAAAATTGACCTGCATGATATGGTAATGGTGGATACAAAACTGTATGCGTTTGTCAAATCCCATTGAACAGTACAGCACACAGAGTGGAGGTTAAGACCTGCCGATTTTTAAAAATTCATTTAGGAGATTAGAGAATCCTCCGTAAATGAGGATGGTGACAAGAGACTCTAACTGCATTACAAATGTATGAAACAACCTTACTGAAGGGAATTAGTGGGGAAAGGTGCTGCTCTAAGTCCCTCTGGAAATCAGAAGAGTCTGTAAGATTAAGGCAATAGGAATTGCACATGAGCAGGGTACCTCACTGATAAAAGGGTCCTTTGAGAGTATGGATTAACAATTCCAATACTGCTCCGTATGTATCCTGGAAGGAAACAGTTAAGTAAATAGATGGCAGATGGTGGGAGCCAGGTTACTTATTATTTATTTATGCCTTGAAGGTATTATTTACTATATATAAAATAGTATTAGTTTCACATTATTTCATGAATAATTTGGATCATGTATTTCAGAGGTAAGGAGACTAATCCAAAATGCTGAAAACATTTTCAGATTACAGCTTTTAAGAAATATGTCTGGGCGCCTGGGTGGCTTAGATGGTTAAGCGTCTGCCTTCGGCTCAGGTCATGATCCCGGGGTCCTGGGATCGAGTCCCACATCGGGCTCCCTGCTCAGCGGAGAGCCTGCTTCTCCCTCTGCCTCTCTCTCTCTCTCTCTGTCTCTTATGAATAAATAAATAAAATCTTAAAAAAAAAAAAAAAGAAATATGTCTATCTTCTGAAGTGACCGTCTGATTTGTCTTAGATTCTGTTCCATGGTCTGTAGGAGCTGTGTATGTCAGAGCAGCTTATTATAAATACCTAAAGCAAAGGAAACATGTTATTTAGAAAACAGTTTAAAAATACAACATTAACTGCTCCTACGTGATGTCAAAAAGTGAAGAGAGAAAGTAGATCGGAAGTGGAAAATTCTTATTTTGTTTGGAACACTACTAAATATCTGGATGTTACCAAATAGTCACAGTTTTAGTACAATATACACAGAACATCTGGATATTTGAATTTTTCTCTTTTCTGATCATAGTGTTGATATGGTGTGGACATGGCAGAACTTCAGAGTTAAATTATTTCTAAATCCTTTTTTTTTTTAAAGCACTTGTTAGCATTTAATGAACCCCCCCCCCACCCATGTGGCTTCAAGCTACTAGAACGCAGGCGCCCCTGACACCCTTAATCTTCTCTTCTGCTCTTCTACTGAAGAATTTGGCCTTCAGGATGACAGGCTGTTTTGGGAGTTCTCCCTTTCCCAAAACTTTGTAGTAGCCCGATCGCACCACATCAATGATAGGAGCAGCTCCAGTCTTGTTTTTGGCGGCATTTACCCGTGTCTGCTCACTGACCAAGGTCCACAGTTTATCAAGGCTGACAGTTGGGCAGAAGCTCTGATTCCTCTTTAAGTGGTAATGTCTCCTACCAACTTTTCCAAAGTAACCTGGGTGATACTTGTCAAAATTGATCCTGTGGTGATGCACGCCACCAGCATTACCCCGGCCTCCTGGGTACTTCCGGTGCTTGCCGATGCGGCCGTGGCCGTGGCTCACGTGGCCCGGAAGTTTCCGGGTCTTCCTCAGTCTGGATGGCATGTCGGCAGCCCAGATGGAAAAGCTTTCTAAACGCTTTTAACAGCATTTTTGTAACACATTTAATTAAAAAATAAAATCTCATTCAACACCACCCTCTCTACCTTCTTTTTTATATCCTACTTTCCGTATCTGCAGGAAATAGGGGGAAGGTGCCAAAAAAGAATCCTTGTACTTCCCTTCAAATCAAGAGAAGGCCTGATGACTCCATACACAGGATTTGTGCTTCAGACACACTGTTAACTTGCCTCAACATACAGGCAAATAATTTGCCACAGACTGAAATATTGCTCTATTTAAATCAACTTCCTGCCTATTAATAGCTGTGAAACACTAGAACATATTACTGTACCAGTAAAGCCTTATGCCTGCCTCTTTTTAAAATGAGACAACACACAAATACATACAGAGTTTCATACAAACATAACATTGCAGAATCCCCTTTAAGAATTTAAAGAGCAAAATCAACAGTCTGAATTGATTTGAAGGTAGAAGTAAGGACCAAGTGAATTTATAATGGCCCTTCATGTGCCAAGATTCCGTCCTTTTACTTGTTTGATTTATGTCCACATTCCTTCATTGCCTTTGTACTAACAATAGCAGCAGTATTTCCTGGAGCCATTTATTTACTTGATAATTTCCTGCTTACCTCTGGCATCTCCTTGCTCTTTGCTCCATCTCCACCTATGCAAATACACACAGACACAGGGACAAATGGCTGCAAATACTTAGGGATTTGCAGTGCAAAGGAAATAACACATAACTTCCTCCCTCCTTCCCTACCTCCTTCTCTCTCTCTCTGTCTCCCTCTCTCTCTCTCTCCTCCCTCCCTCCTTTTCCCTCTCTCTCTCTTTTATGTTGTGTGATCCATTCATCATTCTGTATAATTAGGCAAATAAAAAGCTATCTTTGTTTTGAATTGATTTGCTATTCTTTTCAGATTCATTATGTGCCTAGCTTCAAGAAAAAGCATGGTACCTTTGCAGCATCTGATTCATCAGGAAATTCCTCTGCCACAACGTGTGGGTGGGGAGAACATTTGGTGATGTGATCCAGATGCACAGGCTGCCCTTCCCAGGAATGCAGCTGTGTTTTATATGCACATGCCCAGATGGTGACCCCTCTGGCATTATTAATGTGTCCCAGCTGCCAGGCCTCCTCCTTTGCATGCATGCACCTCGATTTCACATATTTTGTGTATTTATTTATGAGGCACCAAATTCCTACATTTCATATGTGGCAGTTGATATTAAAAAGGAAAAGTTTTAACTGCTCTGGAAATTGATGAAGAATCTTTTAAACTGATATGAAATGTGGCCCTCATTTCAAAATGACCTCTACAATTATTGAATCCCTAATGCACGTTTCTGATCTTTCCTCTTACGTGTTGAGAAAATACGGCACTTTAAAGATAGTTAAGAAATTACATATTTGCATTCCTGATATAATGGTTTTTTGCTTTTCTATTATTTCTGATCTCTCGGGCCTATTTTTAAAAAGTACTGTTTGTATACATTTGAACATTGTTATTCATTGCTAATTAAACCCAGGCATCAAGAGAAATTTGGGATCTTCTAGAAATGGGTTGTACTTATAGATTCACAAGGAGAACTAGTATTATAAAAATATAATCCAATCATTGCTCCAAAATATTATAGATTATAATAACTCCATGGATTTGAGGAAATGTATTAGTCTTGTCTATTTTGCCTTATGATCTAAAGTATAAAATATAGAGGCATGGGAGTTTGCTGAATTAAAACAAACTGACTCTTACTATTTTTTTAAAATTCAGGATTTTAATGGGGGAAATGTAAAGATGAATCAAATTGGGGTTTGTTTGTTTGTTTTTCAAATTTCTACTTAAATTCTAGTTAGTTAACATACAGTGCAATGTTGGTTTCAGGTGTAGAATTCAATGATTCATCACCTACATACAGTACCCTGAGCTCAAGATCAATCGAACTGTTAAGACAGAAAGATGAAAAATGCTAAAGACAGATGATCAGATTTTGAAAGATGGAGTTCATGTCCATTTTCTTTTTAATATCAGAAGTAATGAACTAAAAAAGCCAGAAAACATATCATTTATCATAGATAACTATCTCCAAAATCAGCTATAGGAAATAAATGAACCAAATACTGGTGTGATCTTCTTTTAAGGCACCGCACACCTTTACTATCAAGAGCAGAGGGTCACAGTTACTAGTGCTGAGTGCTAAAGTAGGTCTGTGTTGAGTCTTACTTGGTATGTGGTTTCTGGCCCTCAGGAACAGTCTTCTACTTCCTTCCGTAAAGCCTGTCTGTCCTATTTAGATATATATTCATCTTGACTTCATAAATAAAGGTGCTAACTCATGTATTCACTATAACCACACTCAGGAGGTAGGGTAGAAAATTAAAGCGATTATAAGCATACCCCAGAGATATGGTAGGTTCGGTTGCAGACCACCACAATAAAGCAAGTATCACAAGAGAGCGAGTCCAATGAATTTTTTGGTTTTCCAGTGCATATCATAGCTATGTTCACACTATCCAGTAGTCTATTAAGTGTGTAATAGCCTTACATCTAAAAAAACAATGTACATACCTTAATTAGAAAATATTGCTAAAACAATGCTGTCACCTGAGCTTTCAGTGAGTTATAATCACTGATCACAGATCACCGTAACAAATATAATAATGAAAAGGCCTGAAATGTTGCCAGATTTACCAAAATGTGACACAGAACCACAAAGCGAGCAAATGCTGCTGGAAACATGTTGGACGCAGGATTGCTACAAACCTTCCATTTGTAGGAACATAGTATCTGCGAAGCCTGATGAAAGGAGGCATGTCTGCATCTGACTAATTCAGGCCAGAGTAAAGAATACTCTTCCCTGAAAGTCCTGCCTGGAATTTGAAAACATAAAAAGGAGGTTATAGGGATACTTTCTCCCGCAAACGCTCCAGATAGTCCCCTCAGATTGGTTCCATGTGTAATTTTGCTCAAGTACATGTGTTCAGTAACAACCCTAGTGTTCTCCCAAAGATTTAGGGCAACTCTCAAAAGACTTCAGATCAGGTCGTTTATGGGGACGAAGCAATAAAAAAAATGAAAAACCTCAGAAGTGTCTTCTTATTTGATGTGGAAAGAGGAATGGCTGTGGCCTTTTCTTTTTCACGGACATCTTGAAGTCTTATCACATAATTTTGGTTCTTGACCTTAAGGCTATTACAACTGAGACCTTATTAAAGGACCCAAAAAATATATCCAGAGGCTTTTTTTTTCTAAGCTGCCTCCTTTTATCACAAAGATGAAGAAAGTAATAAAAATAATTAAAAAATTTTAAAAATGACATCAGTCTTTGTTCTACTCAGATGACAAATGTATGAAATGCGTGCTCTAACAACTCCTTCCACATTCACAGGCAGACATAATTAACCAATCATGGTACTCTTTATACCAGGCCCCGGGGTTCAGAATCCCCCTCAGCAGAGCATTGCCCGGTGCCACCACCAACGAACGTCCGCACCTGAGACAAACCCTCTTTGCCATCTCCCTCTTACGTTGGTGCTGAGCAAATCATAGGTGGTTAGTCTGCATGTGATCAAACATAAAAGATCTTAGGTTTTGGCTATTGTTTAAACCTATCTGCTTTTCACAAGAGAAGGGATAGCTGGTATTCAGCCTGATCTAAGGAATGGGCATGTCACTGTGGTAACCATATCAAGTTGACGCATGAGCCGGCAGCTCAGTCCCTCCTGTTTCTGCCACATGGGGTTGGGGCCAGCCAACTTAACCCTCTGAAGGCCGCTCGCACTCAGGTCAGTGGTAAAGGCCACAAGGAGTTACACACAGATGAACAGGAAAGAGTCTGCTCCACATCTTGGCTTGCCTGGAAGAGGCACCAGTACCTAAAAAGGAAAGGCCAGAAACAAAAAGATGGGCTGCATATCGAATAGTCCAGGGGGTGAGGGGGTCCCACAGTTGGGACTCCAGGGTTAACCCTGCAGGATGTACTGGGGTAGCAGGCAAAAGAGGTCCCAGAAGCTGCTGTGACGTCACTTCCTCCTTTGACATCACTGTGCATTTGTACATGTGCTCATGATAGAAGAAACAGCCGCTTGGCTCCCTGTATTACATACTGTTTCCAGAGCACTTTCCCATCTGTGATGGTTTGATCCCCACCTCAGTCAGCACAGGCAAGCAGGGCAGGCATTGTTATCCCCTATGTTACAACAAAAGTGAGGCTCATTTGTCCAAAGTCACTTAGCTTTTGAAGCCCAAAGTTGCTTTCATCTGAAATATCTAGGTGAAAAGAGGTAAAAAAAAAAAAATATTTTGGGTTCTTTCCCATTTGAATTTTCAGAGGATCATACCAAGTCCCTCCAAAACTTTGCATGTATAGAAGAGCTTACAGCTGGATGGTGAGCTAGTTGCGTGTTATAGACGGGATGGCAGAGGTGGTTTCCCCAGAGTAGCTTCAGAATCATTTACTAGTGGACTTGACATTCTGGGCCCTCAGTCATTGAAAGAGACTTTCTGTTCATTTTTCTGACAGCTGGTGACACTGTTGCAGATGTGGGTTGTCCCTCTCTATTTCACAATAAAGCTTTACTGGTGGCGGTTTCTGTCTATGTGGGGAATGTTCTCCGTTATTACCAGTTACATCCTCTTCAAAGCTACCCGAAAACCGCTCTCAGGGAGAACACCAAGGTATGTATTCCATTCGTCCCTTCTCTGACATCCTCTTTATTGTAAGCACTAAGAAGTATACTTTAATTCCATTTTCCCGGGTGGGGAAGGAGGGCATTACACTTCTTTTGCCTTCAGTAGCAAAACTATTTAGAGATTAGCTATACTGCTGTTAGTTCATGTTCATTATTTAATGGAGACTCAGACACACCTATAACACTTATTACTTCAGATGAAAGCCAGAAGAAAGAGAAGTGAAAGTATTGTTTAAACTTTCTAGAGCACTATTTGCATATTTATTTTCAGCTCAGCATTTTGTTTGACTCCATATAAGTTGGGTTACACACATTTTTATAATAGAGCAAGAATTAGATGTTTGTATTTCTAATAACTATGTATTTTATATCGGATAAATCATAAGCAATGGACAACGTATTCCTCTCATAACAAATGAGGCTTTAATATTCCAATGATCATCTTAATTACCATTGCCAACTTCTTGACATTTCTATAATTCCATCATATTGTCTACAAATCTTTCCAAAGTGCTTATAATCTTATAATGTACCCCTACGTTTGCTTTTGCTCTCTTTGTTCTCTAGATAAAAATCTGAATCTGAATCTAGATAAAATTGAAATAGGATAAAGAGAAAATGTGTGAAGTGTTACATGGTAATAGGACAATGTCAAATTTTGATCTTTGTTGAAGAATAAATCATAAGCTCCTGTGAAATGTTTTTATGAGTATTTAGCCATTCAGATGTTTGTTCTTAATCCTCTAAAAAAGTGGGAGAGACAAATATCAACTTTTCCTTCTACTTTGGAGAAGATAAAGTATGCGGTGAGAAATCAGATAAATAAATGTAATGATAAAGATTAATCTTCAAAGGCCTCTTGGCTGGCTCAACTGGAAGAGCATGTGACTCTTGATCTCAGGGTCATGAGTTCAAGCCCCATGCTGGATGTAGAGATGGCTTAAAAAAGTAATTTCTTAAAAAGATTGATATTCAAATAAATTCAGGTTGATATTTTAATTTAATCCCACTTTGGGAAGAGCTTTGGGGTGGTGTTAGGAGACCTCCCAAACTGGCCAGTTTGGGGTTTTAGACAGTCTTTGTATGGCCTGGCTTGCCCATCAGCACACGGACATATGGCACACTTTCTCCTTAAAAAATGTTGTCAGTTACTTAAGACTTGTGGAAGTGATCCAAATTTTGGATGAACCAAAATGTACTTGTTTTCATTCCCTGGATATAATCTATACTGTATTTCAGTGAGACTAGTTCACTTCTCCACTTAGAATGAATCACCCAGGTAAACACAGTATTTCTGTGCATCTCAGCTCATTCAGTGCAGAGGAACGTCATGACAAGGAATACGCAAATGATGCCTCGTTACACTCCACGCCTCATTTATCCCAGATGGCCAGGGGCCCTTGCCCTTCGTGCACCCCCTTCAGCTTCTTCTGCCTGCAAGCTCTGAGCCCTGGCAGAGCCTGAGAGCCAACACGCCCCACTAACGTTTAAGGAAAGACCTAGCCACCATTTGAAGAGATGACAATGGGAAAGGCTAATTAGGATCCCTTTTCTTCTAGATGAAGCAGTCTGGATAAAGTTCTTGTTTAGGAGAGGTAGCAGGTCCTAAAGATCTTTATGGATCTTTGTTTAATCATCATATTATAGGTAAGTCACTTCTTAGGTATTTTCCATTTGGAAACAGGATTTCATTACAGGCTAGGAAAACTGGTCAGAGCGAATCAGCATGGTGCAAAGGCAAACCCAAGGGGAGGGGTCCCCTGCACCGATGCGGTTTAAAACCCGGCTGTTCCTCCCCCAGAGTATATCAAGCCCTCACTGTGGGTCAGAATAACAGAGAAGGGGAAGTGAGGTTCCTCTCTACCGCATAGGGTTCAGGCTCAAAAACAGGCCACAAACCGGCCACAAAGAGCCTGGCTTGCCCACATCAATTGCAGGCCAAGCTGTCCTTTGTGGAGGCTGAAGCCCTCATCTGGTTTCTCTGCCTTCCAGTTATAATCTAAGTAGCAAGGGGGTTCTGGGCTCTAGTGTTCTAGAAACGTGTACCCCCAATAAGCAGGAAGATCTGGGGGTGGCGGGGATTTGGAAAATCTAACACATCTGTAATAATTACATGACATACTAAGCCTTGACTGTGTCGAGGCTTTTGCACATGAACACAACCTTCGGAACTACCCTAGGAGCTAGTGTCGTCATCCGCACCTTATAAATGGGGCAATCGTAGGAAGTAGTGGCCAGTGTCCCACAGCAGTCACGGGGAGGGGGAGTCCAGAATCATACCAAAGACTACCAGAATGCAAAACCCCTGCTCCCAACATCATGCTCTGTCTTCACGACGTCAACAAATCGCTTGGCACAGAGAAACCCGGCAGTTCAAAAAGTCAGGCACGCCTGAGGTGCCGGCACAACCTTGAGAGGGGCCCCTCAAGGTGCGGAGAGGGTACGTTGAGTCGGAGTACGCGTGGGGTTCTAGGACCCCCACTCTGGTGCGGGCGGGTGCTGTGGGGGCGGAGGGGGAGGCCCTCTCAGAGCTGGCGGCTCTCCACACCGTCACCCCTTTTAGCAACGTAAACTTCCTCCTCCACCAGGCTGCACTAAGCAGTGATCCAGACTGCTAGGCCCTGGCAAATCAAAAGGATCGGCAGCCCAAGGAGTCACTGTGGCAGAAAGACCCCCCCACACACAGAACCCTCTCTGGCCCCTTTTAGAGATGACAAAGGGCTCAGAGCGACTTGACCCACCTTGTGCAGCATCTGCGAGTTTCCGAGTTTCCGGCTCCACGGAACTCCCCTGGGTGGACCCGTCCCGCAGGGCGGGATTACACCTGCAGGAGGAGAGGAGGGGGCGTGGCCCACATAGCCCTGCTAGCCACTTGCCTGAAGTGGGGAAACCTTTCACCCATAGAAACGATCTGAATGACAACTCCTGTCTCAAGCCAGCCCACCAACTCCCATGTAAAGCATCATGTTTCAGAAGGTCCCTTGGGCCTGGAATTCAATGAAGCAGGGCATCTTTTAAAATAACCTCGAAACATTGCATCAGTAATATCATAGAACGTAAGCATTTGGAGCAATGGCTCCAACAGGGAGGAAGCCGGGAGAGGTGAGAGAGTTGGAGGCAGGGCTCCAGAGGTGGGAGGTGAGACGGTGTGGTAAAGTCTCTGGAGTGCGAGTCTGAGTGAAGAGCGCTGTGAAAGGCAGGAACAGGGGCTTCTGAGAACCAGAGGGAAAGAGCTGAGAGACAAACAGGGCCTCCTTCTTGGTAGTAACAGTCCAGCCACCCCCTTCTTTTCTCTGGGCGCCAAGGACAGCACCCAGCTGCTCCTTCTCCTTCTACCACCTCTTCTAGTTCCAGGGGGCAGAACCTTGCCCTGTGACACATGCCCAGTGGGTCTGGGCTCCCCACCTCTTCCCACATCCTCCCAGGCATGAAGCAGCCACGCAGGTCCTTCTGTAGTTTTTCTAAGGGCTTTTACTGACAGGGATAAGGGAAACAAACAGGGTATGGGGCTCCCTTCTAGATCATCTATACCCTTCCCCTCTATCCCCAATCTCCCACTTCTCCATTTCAACCCCGTGGGAAGAAGGAAAGGCATTAACGGTGGTCATGGTACATGCTGGGATACACAGAAGACCGATCCACATAGCAGGAGGCTCACTCGTGATTCCATCCCAGGGCTAGGGGAGGAGCTCTGTGAGTGGAGAGGACTTGGGATGAGGCTGAGCTCACTACCAACGACATCTGCCCTGGGGCTGCGGGGTGGAGGGGCAGCAGGAGCAGGAGGGGGCAGAAACTCCTGGGGGAGGAGGTCCCGTCCTCCTGACTTCTCTGCTCATCTTTTGCTTACCTCCAAGCTACTCCTGCCAAAGCCACTCTAAGCTAACCCTAGGGCCAAAAAAGAGATGCGGAGGCAGGGTCCCGGATAGAGAAACCATCCCTGAAGATCACTCTTATTTGAGGAACATAGATAAGTTACAATGAATTTGTATATGCGTGTGCATACTATTTATATAGTTTGTTGATGTATTAGAACTGTAGATTATTATGGAGTTTAGCAGATATAAACTACTGGTGTATATCACATGAAAAATAGAATTCTAGAAATTAAAAACTGACTTACAAAAATGTTTGAGGAAGATAAAATACTTTATAATATATCATGTTCTGTATTTCTCCCCATTTTACACTCCACAGATTGGTCTACAAATGGTTTCTTCTAATCTACAAACTCAGCTATGCATTTGGTGTTGTGGGTTATTTGGCTATCATGTTTACAATGTGTGGATTCAATTTATTTTTCCGGTAAGTATCTCCAATTAAGACCTTAATATCTCCAAGCACTTGTGCGCCACATTCGCCTGGCCACATTCTCTGTATCTGGAAGTATTTGGCCCTATGATGTTCCATGCCCACATTGTTTGTAGCAGATATCATTGGTAGAGTAAATGTCATTGGTGGAAACAACTAGAAAAGTATAAGAGGAAACCCTAGAGAATAAAAAATTTTCACAATTTATAAGCTTTAAAGAAAATCTGTACTATCTGATAGGCAAATTTTAAAGATCGCCATTAAAATTAGGCTTACATTTGTGGTAGAGTAATTCTTACTGAACTACAAATTTCCCCTCCATAAAATTCTGAAGTGTCATTTCCTTGTATGTATCTTCTTTCTTAAAACCTCTAGAACTATGCTGTCCAGTGCAATATATGATAGATCATGTGGCTATTGAGCACCTGGAATATGAAATAAAGTGTTTTGCAACTATAAAATACACACTAGATTTCAAAGTATGAAAAAATAATTTTTATATTGACTACATGTTGAACTACAGTGGGGTGTATTGGTGAAATTATTTCCTGTTTCTTTTTAATGTGGCTACTAGGAGACTTTTTATTTTATTTATTTATTTGACAGAGAAAGAGAGCACAAGTAGGCAGAGCGGTAGGCAGAGGGTGAGGGAGAAGCAGGCTCCCCGCTGAGCAGGGAGCCCGATGCGGGGCTCGATCCCAGGACCCTGGGATCATGACCCGAGCCGAAGGCAGACGCTTAACCAACTGAACCACCCAGGCACCCCTAGGAAATTTTTAATCTATATTTCTGTATTGCCATGGACAGCACTGCTCTAGAATTTTGTTTCTGGTACCCATGAAATCCCTTTTCCTGAGGACAGTCAGAAAAGGACAAAACTAAGTGTTTAGAACTTGAGTGAGAGGTAAGGAGATAACAGCAAGAAAGTCTTGGGAGCAGTCAAGGAAATCAGGATAATCGTAACTCAGAACAGAGCTCCCACCAGAAGGATGGTTGCTGAGATGTGCTGTGGATGAAGGTTCTCCTGGGCAGAGCCATGGCCGTGTAATCAACCTGTGGTCTGGAAAGGGAATTTACGACCTACCACACAGCTGTGGGAAGCAGCTCAAATAAAAAATTCCCCAGAATATCTCTCACATCGAAGTTCCTCTAAGTCTCTGGGACCTTAACAGAAATTGAAAGGCAGAGATTGGCGACCCTTAACTCATAAAATAGGGAAGGAAATTGGATGGAGTGTCAGCCCTGAGGGGAAGGACTCTTCCTATGGCAACATCACTGATTTTATAAGCATTTCATGTCACTTTCAGAGCAGGAGCTCCCACCATTTTCTAGCAGGAAAGGGATAGAAAGTAATTGTACAGATCTATGATTTCTATATAATTTTGTGTACGGAAAGACACTGGTTTCCTTTTTCAGCATACCATCTAATAACTTTGTTTTAGTGACTGTAAAAATATTCATAAGGATTTTATGAAATCACTGAGCCTATAGTTGTCCCAAGACTATTTTCCATAAGATTGTAAGATCCTTAGCCATGACTTCTCCTACAATGAGGCACACCAAGAACTTAACCCTTCAAGGCTGGGAAGGAACTATTTTTTCACTCCTTAGTGTTACTGACTATCACTGTTTTAAGATTCTTTTCTGTGGAACCACAAATCTGTCACTATACTTTTTATCAGTTAGGTTATAATACATCCTCCCCTGAACATGGAGAGAAGATAATCTTCATTCCTCCCCATTGCCCCAATTCTCAAATATACTCAGGCAAACCTTGAGAGAATAAAGCCATCATTTGTGTTGGAATTCCCAATTCACATCACCAAAAGATCTGTACCTCGAAGTCTACAAAGCTCTCTGCCTGTACCATTTCCTCCTCAAACTAACAGCACAGAACAACCAGAAAAGGTTTTTAGAGACAGACTACCCAGCTCCCCTCCACTTCTCACTCGCTGCCTGACTCAATCAGATCCTACCCAGGTGCAGAGCTAATATTTGAAACTGTTGACGGATATAACAAACCATATGTACAATGATTAAGATTCATTAAATTAGGAGGTAATTACATTAGGGGCTGATTGTTTTTTTGTTTTTGCTTTTTTTTTTTTTTTGACACAGAGAGGGAGAGAGCACAAGCAGGGGGAGTGGGAGAGGGAGAAGCAGATTACCCGCTGAGCAGGGAGCCCGATGCGGGGCTCGATCCCAGGACCCTGGGATCATGACCTGAGCTGGAGGCAGACGTTTAACGACTGAGCCACCCAGGCGCCCCTGATTGTTCACTTCTTAAAGAAATATTTCCCTTAAAAATGGGGTGGGGATGGGGCGCCTGGGTGGCTCAGTGGGTTAAGCGTCTGCCTTAGCACAGGTCATGATCCCAGGCTCCCTGCTCAGCAGGGAGCCTGCTTCTCCCTCTCCCTCTGCCCCTCCCCTGCTTGTGCTCTCTTTCTCTAATAAATAAATAAAATCTTTTTAAAAATTGGGGTGGGGGTTATCATAGAGAATCCTATTATATTTGAAATATGATCCAACTTGCAAAAATTTTTTTCTGATTAATACACAGCAACTACGGCACAGTAGCCAAGGGCCTCAAAATTGGAGCTTGAGCCCTAGTACCAATTGTCATGTTAAGCATATCATTTCTTCTAAATCTCCACTTTTTCAAATGCAAAGTGGGGATAATCCTATCTACCTCCAGCATTTGTTAGGGAAGTAAACTTTTGAAAGCCTTCTGTAAGATCTAAGTTTGATAGCAGGGATTCCCAACCTGAGGAACTTCTAAAAAGCAATGCTCTGCAGACCCCACCCCAGGCCACTTACAGTTCAGCTCCTGATCAGCAGTCTTAAATCTCCCCCAGGTGATTCTAATCTATATTGAAGGCTGAGAACCACTGCTCTATTAAGGAGGTTCTTAAGGTTAGCTGCCCACTGGAATCACCTGGCTCTGGAGAGGTTCCAAAAATATTGCTGCCCAGGCTTCACCCCCAGAGAGTCTGATGTCATTGGTCTGGGGTTCAGGGGGCACAGTTTTATAAGCTGCCCAGGCCTTTCTTTGCACAGCCCAGCTTGAGAACTGCTAGTTAGAAGACCCTCTCAAGAATTACTTTGTCCACTTGTCACTGAGTAGTAAAATCTGAGGGGAATTTAGAGAATTTAAAATTCTTTAAAAAAAATTTTTTTAAATCAAGTAATCAAATTTCTGTTAGATACCCTGGCAGGAAATGTCCTCTAAGCTGCAGCCCTTCCCGAGCCCCCCAAATGCCACGTTCTTATTTTACCTTACACTGTTGTTTTCAATAGAATCAAGGCTAGAGATTCCATGGATTTTGGCATCGTATCCTTGTTCTATGGCCTCTACTATGGTGTAATGGGGAGAGACTTTGCAGAGATCTGCTCGGATTACATGGCCTCTACGATAGGGGTGAGTGTTGCTTTCATTCTCTGAAACCACTACAGCACACAGAGAAATGGTCTCATCTTACACGTTTGCATCCGTTTTCAGAAATACATCGATCTTTTTTGGTTCTCCCAGGCCAGCTGCTCCCTGATTCTCCTTGCATCAAAAATTATCTTTGTTGGGCGCCTGGGTGGCTCAGTTGGTTAAGCGACTGCCTTCGGCTCAGGTCATGATCCTGGAGTCCCGGGATCGAGTCCCACATCAGGCTCCCTGCTCAGCAGGGAGTCTGCTTCTCCCTCTGACCCTCCTCCCTCTCATGCTGTCTCTCATTCTCTCTCTCGCAAATAAATAAAATCTTAAAAAAAAATAAAATAAAATAAATTATCTTTGCTAATTGCTTTAAAAATATACTCCTTATTTATATAAAGTGGTTGGGAAATAAGGCATCTCATCTTTTTATTTATTTATTTATGTTTAAGTCATCTTTACACCACCATGGGGCTCAAACTCACAACCCTGAGGTCAAGAGTCACATGCTCTACCGACTAGGCCAGCCAGGCACCCCCAAAGGCCTCTTTTTAAATAAAATAATTATTTGGAAGCAACCATATCTAGCATACTCCAATTGCCAACATTGAAAGGATTAGTAGGGGTGCCTGGGTGGCTCAGTCGGTTAAGCGTCCAACTCTTGATTTCAGCTCAGGTCATGATCTCAGGATTGTGAGATCGGGTCCCACGTTGGACTCCGTGCTGGCCATGGAGCCTGCTTCAGATTCTCTCTCTCCCTCTCCCTCTGTCCCGCCTCCCATCTCTCTAAAAAAAAACAAAGGAAAGGATTAGGAAAAATTTAATAATAATAAAAACCTTTCTATCTGCCTAACACAGAAAGTCATATTTGATGCACATAAAGTACTCTGGACTCCATCAGTGCCTCAGGGTTACTCCTCATAAAGATCAGTTATCATTATACAGCATTAGAAGTAGAAGATACAAAAACTGTGCCAAATGTATTCTGACTGTATAAAATTTTAAAAATGCCCCTAATAGCTTTTTAAAAACCTCTCTTAAGCGTAAACTCCAAATAGACTTACTTTCTGGTTAGATGGATTCCAGATTCAGATATTAGAAGCATTCATCTACGCCTGACACATGCGCATCTCTAAAACTCACAGGGGCTCCAGGGATGACCCAGTGGTGTCAAGAATTCCATGTCTCTGCCCTCTACTGGTCTCTTGGTACACAGCAGATACGAAATGGAAAAGCTAGTGCGAGTGGCAAGGGAAGAGTATAATTCAGGACTGTTCTTCCCTCTCTCCATTTATGGGGCAAGACTAAGTAGACATGACCCTAACTTCATCCCCATCCCATCTGCCCTTCTCCATTTATGTAGGCTCTATCTTGCTCCTTTCCCGTAGCCTGGAATCCACTTCTGTGGTGAGATGCCGGAACAAGCTACTTTTTGGAATTCCTCTGCCATGCGTCCTCTATGGGACAACTGCCTTTTTTATAATGCTTATGGTGAGCACAGGAGGGAACATTTCCACTCCTACTTCCTCCAGCAAAAGCCAGAAGCCATACTCCTTAAAAAATACGTAACCCCTGTAGCAAGGAGCACACCTTGTGCCTAGATCTTTTCTAATACCATTCTACAATAAAAGGAACCAGGGCTCCTTGGAGAAATGATTGATTCTAGGTCTTGGCAAGGAACATACAAATGCGCCTGGAGTATCTTGTATTGCCAGAGGACAATTCCCTAACGGAAGTGCTCGGAAAACCAACCAGACAAAAAAAATACCACAATGATGAGGGTTATTCAAAAAGATACAGAAGCCAACTGGAAAAGCTGCCAATGGCCAAAGCTGGAACGATGTGTGCAACAAAACAGTAGTAGTAATAGCAGTAGAAGCTGCAGCAGCATTGGCTTATAACCCCACGTCTAAAATAAATTATCATGAGTCCATATTGATATGAACGAATGAATGAATGAATGAATGGAGGAGAACAGACAAATCTCCTATGCAGAAGAATTCCACCTAACTTATGTAGGTACTCCAACCTTAAGATGGCTGTATGGTTAAGGTTTTTGTGTCAACTGGGTAGGCTAAGGTGTTCAATTGTTTGACCAAACACCCAAACACTAGTCTAGGTACACACACACACACGCACACACACACACGCACACACACACACACTATCAGGTCCTTTTCTCTGGAGAAACCTCACTGACAGTGAGAGCATAACGCCCCTCTCCTTATGAGTGGGCTGCTCATGGTGATTTCCTTCCAAAGAGTACAGAATAGGAAGGAATAAAAGAACGAGTAGCTTTGGGGCACCTGGGTGGCTCAGTCTGTTGAGCGTGTGCCTTCGGCTCAGGTCATGATCCCAGGGTCCTAGGATTGAGCCCCCTGTCGATCGAGTCCCGTGTTGGGCTCCCTGCTCAGCGGGGATTCTGCTTCTCCCTCCCCCCTCTCCGTCTGTGTGTGCGCACTCTCTCTCTCTCTCAAATAAAGAAATAAATCTTAAAAAAAAAAGAAAGAAAGAAAAAGTAGCTTTATAGTGGAGAAACCTGACAGACACTGCCACAAGCCTGGTGATCAAGGTTAATAGCAACAGTGATAAGTCATATTGATAGCATGTACCTTCGCTATGGTGTGATAAGAATGTCACCTCTGTTATCTTCCTCCCTAAAACCCATAACCTCAGTGTCATCAAGAGAAAGACACCAGCTAAATTCCAATTGAGGGACATTCCACAGGATACTCCCCCCAAACTGTCCAAGTCATTGAAAAAAAGCAAAGTCTGAGAAGCCACCATAGCCAAGAGGAGCCTAAGTGGTATCCTAGATGAGATTCTGGAACAGAATAAGGACATTAGACTTAAAAAACAAAACAAAACAAAACAAAAAACCTAAGTAATCTGAATAAAGTATGTATAAAGTATGTACTTTATTTCATAGTAAGTGTCATTGTTGGTTCACTGATTGTGACGAAGTTACCATACTAATGTAAGATGTTAATAATAGGGGACATGGGGTATATGGTATATGGGGGCTTGTACTATCTTCATATCTTTTCTTTAAGTCTAAAACAATTATTCAATGAGTATTTATTTTTTTAAAAAAAGCTTCTTAGGGATTCTAGGGCCGCCTGGGTGGCTCAGTGGGTTAAGCGTCTGCCTTCGGCTCAGGTCATGGTCTCCGGGTCCTGGGATCCAGCCCCACGTCGGGCTCCCTGCTCGGCAGGGAGTCTGCTTCTCCCTCTCCCTCTACTCTTCCTGTTTGTACTCTCCTTCTCTCAAATAAATAAATAATCTTTAAAAACAAGCTTCTTAGGGATTCTAATGTGCTGCCAATATTGGAATCATTCTTCATCCTCAGTACTAGAAAGATGCAGGTATCCCAAGTTAGAATTCTAAAAGCATTGCACCCAATGGGGTTAGTCTGTGTGCTCCTTCTCATCACATGGGAATTAAAAAATATAGCGATGCCTCAGCTTACTCCAGACCTGTGCACTAATCTCTAGAATAAGAGAAAGGGTCAGGCTATAGGTAAGCTTAAAAAGCTTCCTTAAAAAGCTCTGAACTACAGCCCTGGATAAAAGACTTTTCCCCTTGAAGGATTCCTCATTGGGGAGGTTGAATTGGAGGTCATAGTTAGCCATGTGCTTTGGGTCCACGTGGGGTTCAGTGGGTTCTTGCCTGGAGACCCTGACCCTACTGAAGCATTCCTATGGGGAAGAGTGTTTCAAGTTCTAAACCAAGGAAGAAGCAGTACAGACTCAGTGGCTTCCCTGTGTTCAGAGAAGGAATGGTATGTGCCTTCTTTTCCAACAGTGCTCTGTGTGTTTCCCCAACAGTTCTATAGCATCAGTGGGATGCCCACAAGGAGCTTGTCAGACAACGTCTGTGCCATCTGTGGGCAGATCATTGTGGAGCTCGATGAAGAAGGGCTCACTGAGAACACCTACCAGCTCTCATGCAATCATGTGTATCCTTTTCACAGGAAGCCATACAGGCTTCATCAAGCCGTGATGGGAGGCAATTTCATATACTCTGTGTTGGTCACGGGAGTTGGTAACTCACCCTTTCCCCCTCCTCCTTCTCCTCCTCCACCTCTCAGCATCTCCTCTGCCTTGCTGAGCTAGCTCCCATCCCCCAAACCCCAGGCCTTGATCCTCCACCATCTCTCTTGTTGAGACCTTCTGATAATCCCTGCTGAAAAATGAACTGCTACTCTTCTGCTAGTAATTGCCTTTTTAAAACTGAATCTTACTGCCATACGGACTAGAAAAGCTGCAGCGTGTGCCCGAGACTCTGGCTGGGAAAGTTAGCAAAGCTGTAAGTGAACAGATAGCCAAGAAGGACCAGGGAGAGAAGGGTTTGGGGGTGAGAAAAAGTGGAGTTTCGGGTGCAGGGAGGAACTCAGGGCTCTCCAGGTGGAGCCTGGGTCTGAATCTCACAGGACTGAACACAGCAGACTGTGCCTGGAAATAATCCCAGGAACGTGCTTGTGTCCACACTGGTAGTGGGGACAGCCAAGTATCAGCTTTGGTCTTGGAAAGAGGACAAGGCCATAGGCAGCAGGATACCTTTGATTACAGAAGGAGGGACCAAACCTTGAGCACCCAGTTCTTGGACCATTTGACTCCTCTGCCTGTGAGTTCTGCCCCAAATGGCTGATGGATCTTTAGGTGTTAGGAACCAGACAAGCCTGGGCCTGGAAACTAGCATTCTTTGGGAATTCCAGTAACTGTGGAGGAAGACCTCAATATGTGGAAAGATACTGGGATCATGAGCCCCAAGCCAAGCAGCCCATGCTGCCCCAGCATATAACTCTGGAGACCAAAGTCATGTTTGGGTTGGCGGACAATCAGTATTTTAATTCTTTTGTAAATACAGGGGAAAGAAGGTGTCATTTATCTTTATTTTATAGTCAATATCAATTTGATAATGTTGCTCTACACTCAGTTCAAAGTTCTGGCATTATGAGGTGGTTAAGCCACCTGTCTTTCGCCTCTGAAGCCCACCTAACTCAGTAATACTCTAGACATGCAGTGCCTATGATTTGGTTTAATTTGGACAGATTGCATTTATTCAATCCTGAGAGGTAAAAAATGGACTAAATGCATCTGAAATGTAATAGGACCCCCCACTCCAACATTTAAGCCTTACTATTTTAAGATAAGAAACACAAAGGTATCCCACATGGAATTCTATGGTGGCTTCTCAGCATGATACCTTTCCCAAAAAACTATCCTTCTCTGGAAGAAATTTTCCAAATCTGGCCCTAGTTTTAAACGTGATTTACTTTTCAAATGTTGAACCAGAGCCCTTTCTGCCATTTGCAAGTGGAAATAATTTCTCTCTCCACCTTTAAAAGCGCTTAGGGATTGTTGTACATGTGTGCATATGTAATCTAAAATGTAGTCGCCCTTAAATTTGCTTTGCAGGGAGCATTTTTAATGGCCCACTTTAGCATGAGTCATATGAGCAAGGAGTGGGAAAACATGAATCCTATTATCAAGGTGGAGCAGGGGAAGGAATCTGAATATTGCTCTGCAGCAATTCTGCCACCTTGGAGACTTTTCAGCATCAAGATTTTGAAGATGAGACAGAGAATATTAAAGAGGAGGTGGACATTTCAATGCTGTCTCCATGACCCCTGACCTCTATACCTATCTAGAAGATGGGGCTGTACTCCAGCCCTTTTGAATAAAGGGCTGTAAGGGCTTTGGGTTTAAAATCTTTGCTATAATACACCGCTTTATGTTAATTCAAGCCTATTGCAAAAATGACCCAATTCCAAGAACATAAAACAGTGGAAACTCTTAGTTGCAGAAAGATCTATATTGAGGACCTATATACATGGCCTTGACTTGTCTACACTTCACAGTCCTCCATTTGTTAGGGAGGAAATTTCCACATCATTGCTGTTCACGTGGGTGACAGCAGGCTAGTCAGAAAAATCGTGTGATCTGGATCCAGAGAGCACACTGGGATCAACAACTGTAGAAATAAATAAACCAGTAGGATGGATCAATAGGATGGATCTCATTACTGTTAATCACTTTGCTCAAATCTACAATGTTGTGGAACCCGAGAAAATATATTTGCAAAAGTAATTGGTTTTGAGTGATTCATTCAAATATTTATTTAATAAATAGGCCTTTAGGCACTGCTTAAGGTGCTGAGGACAGAAAAGAATGAGACGTGGTCCCACAGGTAGCCGGTGGTCCAGAAGAGACGTGTATGCGCATGGAATGTCATGATACAATGTGATATGAGCTCTAATAGGAGCATTCCCCTGCTGCTGTGGGAAAACATGGGATGCGCTCTCAACTTTAGGGGCAAAGGGTCAAACTCTGCAGACAAGGCGAGATATACAAATGAATCTGTCAATGCCTAGAGTTTCAGAATTTTATTAGGTTTATAGTCTATTAAAAGTAAGTGACTCCTTATCAGTAATAAAAAAAAAAACTTGAGGTAGGACTTATGAAGCTAACAGAAATATGCGTTAAGTTTGCGGTTTATGACTACAAATAACTGAAGCTTGTCTAAGTGCCTCGGACAAGTCTGATTACATAGCAGGTAAGGAATAATGCACAGAAAGTAGAACAGGGAAGTGCTATGGTGAATGCCTAAGAAGAGCACAGTCAGCGAGGCAGAGAAATGCCATGATACATTTACATAAAATATTACTGTAAAAAAAGCACTTTCATATTCTTTATCTACTTTAAATCTTGGGAGGATCAAGTGAAGCAATAACAAGTAAAGCCAAAGAGCTGTATAGACTCCTCAGGGTCCTAAAGCTATGGCAGCTCTGACTGCAAGCTCCCAGTCCTTGGGGGTTCCATCGTCCTGCAGAATCTTCCTTAGATAGTGATGTACACAGTCAAGTCACGACTGACAGCCACTCTCACCCTCGACTTCCTCCCCGCAGATGGGGTCATTTCCATTATGCCATCATGAAGCAGACCTTGCCCTTTAATATCTAGAAAATTCCCTAACAAGATGCCTAAGCTTTCACGAATTCTGCATCCGAGGTTGGTGTATAGTTGGTAAAAAGCAGACTTGCCCTTACTGCAAAGAGAAGGTTGATTTGAAGAGGATGATCAGTAACCCGTATCCTTTTTTTAAAAAAAAGTTTGAAGTATTACCTTAAATGTTCCTGGTAATGCATTCTTCAATCTGTATTTTCATTTTCTTCATTACAGTTTTAGCAGAAATATTTGTTTTCCCTAGCCATTTATTTCAAAACGACTTCCTGGTCTCTTTTCTCCCCTGGGCCCATGTTACTACTCTGGCTAGGAACTTAAATGCCAAAAAAGATACATTCTACTCTTCATATTCCATATATTCCACTATAAGCACTTTAGTGAAAATGTAATGGGATGTTGCAAGAGATAGGTAAATATATGGCAGGATTAGAGAGATGGATGATAGACCTATATAGATGATGGATGGATGGATGGATAGGTACGCAGGCAAATAGGTGGATGACAGTGGATGGGATGAGTGGATGGGTAGACAAACATATAGACTAGAATAGAAATGAAATTTTTAAAAAGATTTTATTTATTTATTTATTTGCGAGAGAGCGAGCATAGCGGAGGTTTGAAGGGGGAGCAGCAGAGGGAGAGGGAGAAGCAAACTCCCTGCTGAGCAGGGAGCTCAAGGTGGGGCTCGATCCCAGGACCCCCGGGTCATGACCTGAGCCAAAGACAGATGCTTAATCGACTGAGCCACCTACGTGCCCCTGGAATTGAAATTTTAAAAGCCCCAAATGTGAACTAGGGTAGAGAAAAAAAATTTTAAGGTGTACTAAATTTTATTATTTCCAGAGAGAGGATTTCTTTACCCCCTGTATTTTGGCCTTTTAAATTCCTTGGCATGCCTCATCTCGTCTTGGGCTAAACCCTAGGGATAATAATAGTGAAAGAAAATGAGGACCTACAGACAGCTTATGGCAACAATCAGGATTTTTATAGACACCAATGTTCTCCAACTGAGGCCACAGGAAGCCTCAATGGTCCCATCCAGAGCTGATTAACAAAGAGTCCTCAACCCCACTGGCCCAAGACCATAATATATCTCTTGGGGGGCGGGTAGTAAATGGGATTAAAACATATCCCGACCTTATGCAGAAAACATTGAGAGGTTGGCGTCAACCTCCCAAGTACTCTCTCTTCTCCTAAGAGACAGCCAGCCTTTCTATACATTCTGTGTCCCGGTCAGCTACATTGTACAGTGCTAAAGGAGACACCTCCCTTGTTCCCTGCTCCCCCTACTCTTCACCAACCCTAAATATACAGGTGTAACCATGGCTGTTGGCAGCAGTAACCCCCATCCCTGAGAACTGCAGATCAAGGAAAGATTTGCCCTTAGGGCAGCGAGGAAGCAGCACCATGGGTCTCTGTGTCTTAGGGGGCGGCAACAGAGAACACCTCTGCGGCCCCCAGCTCCATGTACAGGCCTGAGCTTTCTCAGGGAGTCAGTGCAACTCAAGCACAACCACCGCTAGCGGCTGCTGATGGATGTGTGATGCTTCTCCCTCCCTCCTTTTCACACACTCTCCCTGAAGTTCCCTTCTAACATGAGGAGACCGAGTCCAGAACCACTTTTGGTTAATACCTTATGAAACGAAAATATATGCATCTTTGTTATAAAACTGATGATAATATAATCCTGAACATCACCTTAAACGATCATGTAAATAACAAAGGACAATGGGTTACTCTATATAGTCTTGTGAGAATAAACTTTTGAGTATTACATGTGCTCTTTTTATTGAGACTCAGTAAAAAAAAAAAAGCTACTTGGGGAATATTTGCCTTTATGTATATAACATTGCTATCAGAGATATTATGTATTAATTATGTCCCCTCAGCACAACTTATCAGCGAAATCAGGAAAAAGTATATCTTATCTGTGATGTTTTTCTTTGAAATACACAATGCGCTCCCTCTGATGAGCCAATCACAGGAAAGCCCAAGGCTGCCTTGGCTCACTTACAAAAGCTTCCATGATCCTTGGTTTTCCAGTGTGGCCATTTCCCCTTTCCCACTCTTAGTAGTGACCCTCACCTTTAGTTCTTGCTTCATAGTCTGGGATTTTATTGTAAACTGTTTTGATTTACTTTTGGAAATTCGGTGTAGTGTAAATAACAATGATAACCAAATGCTATAAAAATCACAGAAGGGGATTTTAAATGAGCACATAGAATTAATAAGAAAGGAAATAACCACTCATTGCATTGCTTATTATATTTGCAAATGAGATTGAATATTTCTGCTACTTGACTGCATAGAGAGCAACCTCCTTAACTGAGATTTAGCTGGGAGCGCACACACTTTCTGTATGGACAAATCCTTGATTGGCTTCGTTATTTGGTGGCCTGGCAACCCGTGGTGATTGGAATAGTTCAAGGCATTAATTACTCACTAGGGCTGGAATAGTACAGCAGACCTACTCTGGAAGCAACGTGTTGCATGTTGAAATATTTTTAAATCCTTGGTCCTACATTTATTATTGATAATCTTTTTTTAACTTCAGAGGTGAGCCCCAGAGTTTAGAAAACTGAATAAAACTCAGGGCCCTACAAAAGGCAATCTGTCTATGTGGAAAGAATTTAAAAGAGAAGCTGAATGTCAAAAGTTCAGGAAAAAACAGAAGTAAAACCAATGAATCAGTAAAGTAGTAATCAGTAAAAGTTTATTGTGCACACATCAGAAAGATCGTTTGCAAACCAAGAGCACTCAGACAAAAACACAGAATGAAGCTCAGAGGTGTATGTTAAGGCAACAGCTTATATAGTGCAGACGCAGGGACTGTGTATTCTTCACAGTGATTGGTTATAATACTGGAATTCTCTTAAATGAAAGGGAATTGGTTAGTGATCACCTCATACCAATTTTGGGAAAACAATTTAAGTCTTGCTTATGATTTTCAGAGGCCTAAGCAAGAAGTACCCGGATCAAGTTAGCCTTACTTGTCTTGCAAAATAGGCTAAATCAAGCTTTGCTTGTAAGACTAAACTGGTTTGGGGGCACCTAGGTGGCTCAGTTGGTTAAGCATCTGCCTTTGGGTCATAGTCCTGGGGTTCTGGGATCGAGCCCCGTGTTGGACTCCCCACTCCGGGAGTCTGCTTCTCCTCTGCCTCTCCCCACTGGCTTATGCTCTATCTCTCTCAAATGAATAAGTAAAATCTTTAAAAAAAAAAAAAAAAGACTAAACTGGTTTTGTCCACTCAGGGAGTTTTCAAATCTGGTCTCTGTGTTTGATTTTAATTAATGAACAACAACATAAACAAATACAGCATACTCTGCATCTTTCCCATTGTGATCATTTTCTAATCCATGCAACACATTTGTTACAACCCACCATGGACACCCAACCTCTAATTTGGCTGATAAGGTACTTTACATACAACCTTTAGTGATAGCTAATATCTTCTGGTGAGTTCAACATCTTCAACGAAGTAGGCAGAGTTGTTATGTAATCTACAGCTTCAGGATATGGTCTTCTCTGCTCTATGTGCTTGTCACCACATGGCGGCTTTGACCAGAAAGCCCTTCGGCATAGACGGTGTTATTCTGGAAAAGTCTAGCATTAGGTGCCACAGCCCATTTAACAGGCCGGGCTGGAGGTGCGCTGCGTTCCCTGGGCCTGCCAAGTGCAGCTGCCCCACATAGGGCTGCACGAAAGGGGAGGAGAACCACTCTCTTCCATTGTGCTCTGGTTTTATTCTCTTCATAGCGCTTATCAATACCTGAACTCATTATGATACATTTATTTTTTTATTGTGTGTTTCCCCTCCATGAAGGCAGAGAATTTTAGGGATCTAGTTCCCTGCTGTACCTCCAGCACATGGAGTAGCCTGGCATCTAGTAGGCACTCAATAATTATTTGTTGAAAGAATGAATTAATCCAGCAGGAAGGGATAAAAGTAATGGAATAGGAAAGAACGGTCAGAAAGAATTAACTCAAGAGCAATACACTGGCCTCCCAAAATGTATTTGTTTTAAACTGGTGGTGAGTAGTTAAAACAGCCACCACTGTATACCTAATATCAGACATCTATTCTGCATACCTGGAGACATTACACTTACATGAAGTAGAAAGGAAACACACCTATTGTCAAAAACCTAGGCAACGTACTTAACTTAATGCTCTTCCAAGTCTTATCACGGTTGTAATGAAGATAACTCATGCTAAGATTTTTACCTGTTGGTAATATTCCTTCTTGAAACTGCTCAGTACTTCAGTATTATGACTGGTTCACCATCCAGATTATTAGATTTAACTCTGGTTTATTTCTCTACTCAACAAATACTTCAATAGTTCGATACATATTATATACCAGGCATGTGCAAGGATTAAGGAGATAAAACAAGATTCCTGAGCTTATAGTCTACTGACAAAAGTCTTCACTGTTGGATAAAGCATTAACTAAAAGTTTTTTCTTCTATAAAAGAAGGAGCCCTTAAATTGACCTCTGATGTATTTTCCCATTTATCTTTTTTTTTTAAGAGAGAGAGCGAGCAGGGGGCGAAGGGCAGAGGGAGAGGAAGAGAGAGAATCTCAAGCAGACTTCGACCCGAGCGAGGAGCTCAACGTGGAGCTCTATCTCACGACCCTGAGACCATGACCTGAGCCAAAATCGAGAGTTTGATGCTTAACCGACTGAGCCACCTGGGCCGCCCCTCCCATTTATCTTTTATGGACAGCTGCATGAGGGTAGCCTGGTTAGTACTTGGATGGGAAGGTAGCCTTTAGAACCCTTTAGAACTCTGGGCAATTAGACCAGTATGTATCTATGTGGAATTCTGAATGACCCTCAGAGTTCAGAAATTTTGGATAATCACTAAACAACCTCACACACACAAAACAAAGATGCTCTTTTCTTTATAGTTAAGGTATTTAAAATCTAATCCCAATTTTGTAAGGTAATATGTTCATATACATGGAAAAAATTATGCAGAGCTATATACACTACACAGTTACCAGTGGTTCTCCCAAGGTGAAGGGATAAGAGTGGATTCTTACTTTCTTTATATGCTCCTATCTCTTTTCCAAAATTTCTATGGTGAACATGTTTAACATCTGCGATGAGAAAAATAAAGATTATTTTTATAACATTACTTTCAACCTACCAACTAACTATGGAGCTCTTTCTCTTGCTATTTAAATTATTGGGAATAAATCTACAGACCAAGTCTATGTTAAATTTGTCTGGTTCTCATGATAATTAACATCATGCTTAAATGTAAGACATAAAGAAATAAAGCAAGAAGTCCATTACTGTCTTTGGTTTTTGTAACACCCTTCCTTCTCCTGAACTTGTCCATTTTATTGCTTAGGCTGGCTACTATCTCCTCCATAACACTTTCCCAAGAGTTGGTATGAGAGAGAAGAAAGACTCTGTGAGTTTCCCCAGGACTAAAACTGCTCTGCCCTTAATGAACTTATTTCTCTGGAGTATTTTTCTGCAAAAAACAGGGTCCCTTGTATCACTGCTAGTACCGGTAACAGAAAAATATACATTTACAAACTAATCTATAAGAAGACAAACCACTTCTTGGAAAAAAAATAATAGCTAACATCTACTATAGTCACTGCTGTCACCCCACACTAGCACCCATGGTTCCCATTCTCAAAGACTTGGTCCTCTTGCCCTCCTCGACCCTCCAGAGGGGATGGTAACCAAGGGGCACGCGCTCAGTAGTTTACCTAAACTACTGTACATTCAGACCTACATGATGTAGATACTAGTGTTCCTATTCTAAGGGCAGAAAAATATCTGGGGTCAGTTAAGTGACTTGCCCAAAGATACACATCTACTGACCCAGGTTTTTCTGACTCCAGAGCCCAATCAACCACACAAACCCAGTTCTGGCTAAGAACAGAGCAGGTCAGAGGAAGTTCGCTTCCTTTCACAAGTGGTTCCCAGTTTAAGAAGAAATTTCCATTGAATCAGTAAATAGCCCTTAGCTTAATTAATTGCATTAAACGTAATGTAGAATTAATTCTAGATTATAAAAATTAACATGTGGAGGGCTCCTGGGTGGCTCAGACGGTTAAGCGTCTGCCTTCGGCTCAGGTCATGATCCCATGGTCCTGGGATCGAGTCCTACATCGGGCTCCCTGCTCAGCGGAGAGTCTCCTTCTCCCTCAGCTACCCGCCCCCGCCCCCCCACCCCGCTCATGCTCATTCTCTCGCAAAAATAAAAATAAAATCTTAAAAAAAAATTAACATGTGGACATAATATCTATCTTTAAATTATTGTGTATCAACTATTTTGGGGGTCATTTTGAGGAATCACTAGGTATATACTTGTTTAAAAATCTATTTAGCTCACATGTGCTTTTGTAAATGTTCAGAGGGGGGAAAAGAGGCTTTTTGAGAATGAGAAATAATACTTTCAGAAGAAAAAAAAAAAGCAAGATGCTGCAGGGAAATGGATTAGAAGATGGAGTAACTAGAAACTCATCAGAACTTCACACAGAATGCTGAAGGAAGGCTGAAGGAAGATCAGAGTTAGGGATGTGGGAGCTTCTTTGGAAGTCCTCTAAACTGAGTTATTTTATTTACACTTGACCCTTGAACAGCACTGGTTTGAACTGCGTGGGTCCATTTATGCGCAGATTTATGATTTTTTTTTTTTAAAGATTTTATTTATTTAGTTGACAGAGAGAGACACAGCGAGAGAGGGAACACAAGCAGGGGGAGTGGGAGAGGGAGAAGCAAGCTTCTCGCAGAGCAGGGAGCCCGATGTGGGGCTCGATCCCAGGACCCTGGGATCATGACCTGAGCCGAAGGCAGACGCTTAACGACTGAGCCACCCAGGCGCCCGATTTATGATTTTCTTAATAACATTTTCTTTTTTCTAGCTGACTTTACTGTAAGAATACCATATATAATACATACACAAAATGTGTGTTAATCAGCTGTTTATGTTATCGGCAGGGGTTCTGGTCGACCATAAACTACTAGTAGTTACGGTTCTGGGAAGTCAAAAGTTATATACACAGATTTCCGAGTGCACAGCGGGGAGAGGGTATGTCACTGCCCCTAACTCCTGCGTTGTTTAAGGGTCAGCTGTACTTCATTAGTTTCATTTTCATGGAAAGATATAATTTACTGTTTAGTGTGTTCTATATCCTCTCTCAAGTGACTGGGACTGGAGAAACCTATCCAACACTCAGACCCAGGTCACGTAAAAACACCACCTAGGTATTTTGCATCCTGTAAAGTTTAATGGGGATTCAAGGCACTTTTTTTCTAGGAATAGCAACAAGTTTGGCTGAGTTCCCCAACCTTTTCCCTTGTTGTTCTTGAGAGCAGTCACACAGAGAGGAGACAGCTAAGTGGGGTAGAGAATGCCATCTACGGGGATAAGAGTCCTTGCAGAAAACTGACCAAGAATTCATATGAGATCTGTTCATTTGTGCTATTTCCTAATGAACTAAGCCAATTGCTACAGATAATTTGATGTCAATAATGCACTTAGATCATGATTATCTCACAGGATAAAGAAAAACCAAGAACCTTTTATTTTCAATCTGGTAGTTTTTATAAAACAAAATATGAACAATTTTAGTGGTTTTAGTAAGCAAGTCTGCAAAGGACAGTGCATTTGTGTAGTTTGCATAGAACTGTGTCAGAATGGACTTAGCTACCACTAGTGACATAAAGACCTCCACCAGACCCAGACTGGCCTTTCATGAAGGAATCTAGGACTTTATTGCTGTTCTCAAATTTAACCAAAACCCCTCCTGCTGAGTTTCCTCTGTGGGCCACTCCAGGTAGGTCTTGGTGTTCATTATCTTCCGCAGCTTACAGAAACGCTGGGGGATGGCCTTTTTCTCAATGGGCTCCAGAAGAATGAGAATGGCAGCATCGTTGTTCTCATCAAAGAGGCGAAAATGGGAGAAGTCCAGCTCATACTTGCACCACTCGCTCTTCACGAAGTTTTCAGACAGCACGAAGATGGTCTTGTGGCTCTTCTCGATGGAGTCGATGATATTGTCAATGATCCATTTGCCAGGGATGAAGTCCCGCTTATGAAGACACAGCCTGAAGGGAGGGTCGAAGTGCTCCAGCTCCTGGACCATCACGTTCTCCACCCAGTAGGCATCGCGCTCACTGTAAGACACAAAGGCATCGTAGCAGAGGTCCCT
>NC_138370.1:62527592-62533253 GCF_054177405.1 Leptonychotes weddellii
AGGACAGAGCCCACGGCAGACACCAGAGCTGCCCGGTGGCATTCAGAGGCCGGGAGACGCGCGTCCCGAACCCGCCGGCCGCGCACGGAGAACGGAGAGTCACACCGGTAGTTCTCTGGCCAGTCGATCAGGATCTGGACCAGCGCTCGCTGCTCCTGAGTGAACGACAGGAATTCACAGGAGCAAAGGAAATGGTCACTACCGGCGTCCAGGGCCTCCAGTGTGTGAAAAGATTCAAGATGCTCCTTTGAGAGAGTACTTATTATATTTCTGCTGATTCTCATGACGCGTAACATGGGTAAGAAGGAGGCATCCGGTAGAGTCTTCAACTTATTTTCGGAAATATAAAGTTCTTTGAGTTGTGGCAAAATCAGGGAAAATGAATTGAGATTGTTATTGCTAATATCTAAAATTTCCAGTGTCCAGGGGATGCAAGGGGTGACACTGTGTATTCTCGTGTTGGATAAGTTCAGGTATTTCAACTTCTCTGGCCACTGACAAGTTTCAGGCATAGAAACATAATTATTCTTACTAATATCAAGGTTAGTCAGGTTTTTCAGAGTAAGCAAAGTTTCTCCGGTTTTTTCTAATGATTTCAAACGATTTTGCCTTAAAATTAAGGTTTGCAGGAGGGGCCAGGCATGCTCACAGGCTGAGTTTCTCAAGTATTCCTCAAGCATTAAATTGTCACTGAGATCCAGATATTCTAGTGATTTTAGATGTTGTGAAAGTGAACAAGGAACCAGAAAAACCTTACTGCTTTCTACTGTGATTCTTTTAACTTCTACTGTAAGTGAATAGATACTACTCATATCGTAAAATGAGTAAAAATATGGAATATACAACCTCCGTACTGTTAATATCTCTATCCCACCTATACTTTTAATTTTGTCACTACCGGGTATGTCAAAATCACCAAGCCCATCCAGGGTACAGTCCTCAAACTCGACTTCTGACACTCCAGAAACATAATTCAACAGTTTCACAATTTCGCTAAAACTTCCATCGGTGACTTTCACATTTCTAAATGTCCACTTTTTAATCAGTGTATTTGTTTCACTGATGGATGCTTCTGAAAACCGGAAAGTGTTCAAATGAGTGTCTCTCAGTTCTAAATGTTTCAAGGAACTTGAAAGATCTACAAAAATCTCCAGCAGTAAAACAGGCTGCTTCATACGAAGAGCCAAGTGGCTGATGTTCTGAATTGACTTCAAACTCTTTGGCTCGTACCTCTGGAGATTTGAAGCATCAATCTCAAGTTCCTCAAGAAAAGTGAGTCCAGCAAAATCCTTTTCCTGAAGCTCAGTGAAGTGGTAAATATTTCCTACTTTCAGAATTCGCAGATTTGTGAGCTGAGAAAAAAGAGGTGTTTCCCCGAGTGATTTGTAAAGATTTCCCAGTAAGTTTAAGAACTTCAGGGAAGAAAGGGGCCTGAACCAGAAAGATGATAAGTTAGATAAGAGATTATAGGATAAGTCCAAGTGTTCGAGACTCTGCAGGGAAACAAAAGATTCTTCCTCTATCGTGGTAATTCTATTAGATGCCAGGTTCAGAGCCTTGAGGTTCACACAGCCCCGCAGGTCAGTGTCGCTGATGGAGGCGATCTTGTTGTTGGAGAGGTCGAGGCTTCTCACAGCTGCCGTGAGCCCTGCCGGGATGGAGCTTAAAGATTTGGAGCGGCCATCGCAGATACCAGTGGGGTCACAGGACAGAGAAGAAGCCTGATCAGGGGCCTCTTCCTTGGAGAGGTTGGTTACAGCCCCCAACACCCATACTGTCCACAAAACACGTGACATGGTCCAGTGGTCCAACCTACAAATAAAGGAGGTTCAAATGAGCGATTGTGTTTGACGGCTTATCAAGATTCTAGTTCCTGAGAAATGTTCTGTAAGGCATAACACACACACACACACACACACACACACTGAGCTACCAGGAAATAACAGAGAGGCAAATGGACACACACACACACACACACACACACTGAGCTACCAGGAAATAACAGAGAGGCAAATGGACACACACACACATACACACACACACACACACACACTCTGAGCTACCAGGAAATAACAGAGAGGCAAATGGAATCTATGAACGGGGATAACAAATGAATTCCCTGACACATCAAGCAATACCAACACAGAGATTCTTTCCCTGTGCCATGACTTAAAAGCCCAATACCATCTGGGAGTACAGAGCAGGACTCACTAAGCATGAGCCGAACCGAATGATTAAATGAAAGAATGGAAGAATGAATAAGCAAGCAGGTTAAGAAATGAGCTAGGCTTGGGTGGCTCAGTTAAGCGTCCAACTCTTGACTTCAGCTCAGGTCATGATCTCAGGGTTTTGAGATCAAGCCCTGCATCGGACTCCCCACTGAGCTTCTCTCCCTCTGCCCTTCCTCACCCCGTGCTCATGCTCGCGTTCTCTCTCTCTCTAAAATAAGTAAATAAATCTTTTAAAACAAACAAACAAAAAGAAATGAGCTAGGCTTAACCATATGGATTTGCAATCACTGACTCCTGCACTTCAAACACTCTTGTATTTAAGCATGCCTCCTCCCTGCCTCGATGTCCCCTGTGAGTTAGAGATCTCACAGAGCCCAGCCACACCTCTCATTGGACAAGGATTCACTGAGCGCAGCTCCGGTGGTAGCATGCTTTCACCGAAAGACAAAGGTCCCGTGCTCCTCAAGCTTGTCTGGCACTTACTACTAGCAGGCAGGAGGGATGCTGGGCACGCCCGGCAGAGCATGGTGGTTTGCTGGGCTGAGGGACAATCAGACCATCAGAACCTTCCCTTCCTGCAGAGAAGTGCAGAAGCAGTGCTCAGTCTCCATGCGCTGTTCAGATGAATGTGGGGGAAATAAAGCGGTCTGCACACTCTCCACCACCGCAAGATTCCTTGCAACTGTGAATCCAGCACTTTCTCTCTCTCTCTGCCCGCCTTCTGGGCCCTGTATCCTCTTTGGCTCCATTCAGCTCTCTCGGTCTTTTTTTTTTTTTTTTTTTTAAGATTTTATTTATTTATTTGACACAGAGAGACACAGCGAGAGCAGGAACACAAGCAGGGGGAGCGGGAGAGGGAGAAGCAGGCTTCCCGCCGAGCAGGGAGCCCGACGCGGGGCTCGATCTCAGGACCCTGGGACCATGACCTGAGCCGAAGGCAGACGGACGCTTAATGACTGAGTCACCCAGGCGCCCCTCAGCTCTCTCATTCCTTGTGCCTGCACTCCTTCGTCTGTATTTGCTCACTACAACACAAACTGAACAAAACACTTTTAAAAATGTAACCCCAGGCGCCTGGGTGGCTCAGTCAGTTAAGCGACTGCCTTCGGCTCAAGTCACGATCCTGGAGTCCCGGGATCGAGTCCGCATCGGGCTCCCTGCTCAGCGGGGAGTCTGCTTCTCCCTCTGACCCTCCTCCCTCTCGTGCTCTCTGTCTCTCATTCTCTCTCGCAAATAAATAAATAAAATCTTTTAAAAAAAATAAAAAATAAAAATGTAACCCCAAGAACACCACTTTTCATGGGTAAAACGAATTTCCCACATTCACAGAATGAGAGATTATCAAGGCCTAGGCTATATAATTTATAGGCACAGAGAATTAAAACATACATAATATTAATACATACTTGATTTAGAAATTTAATAGCTGTTGCCGCCAGATTTTTTATGGCCGCCCCAATGCAATTGCTTTGCATCACCTCCTGTCTGTCTTAGATACGTGGGGCCATCCCATGCATAGTTATTTGAGACCTAACAATGTAGCCTGACATCTTCCTATGTCCACATGGAGAGACATTTCTGGCTCTTTCCCGGTGGGTCGCAGTGCTTCACAGTATGGATACCCCCCGGCGGGCACGCCCATCAGCACCGTGTGAGAGCCCACCTGCTCCGGATCGTGCCGCATTGCGCACGGCCAGTCTTTTTCATTTCAGTGATTCTGGTGGGGAGGTAGTGCCATGTCCTTGGGGTCTAAATTTCATTTCCAGGACTAATAACGAGTCTGAACATCTTTGCAAATGATCATTTGGAATCCTCATTTGTAATGTGCACTGTTTCAGTGTTTGGTCTACTGTTTTCTACTGGGTTGTCACCCTTATAGTAAGTATTATAAATATTAAATTCTATATATTTAATAATTAATTTAATAATTTATTCATTATGCATATATATAAAGCTATAGCCTCTCAACATAGAAGATGCATGTGTTACAAGCATTCGTTAGAGATACTGCGGGCCCAGTTCCACAACAATAGAACGACTATCCCAATACAGCAAGTCAAATGAATTTTCTAGTTTCCCAGTGCACACACAAGCTATGTTTATACCACACAGTAGTCTGTTAAATGTGCAATGTCTTAAAAAAAAATAGTACATACCTTCATGTAAAAATGATTTATTGCTAACGGAGGCTAACCATCATCTGAGCTTTCAGTGAGTCATCATCACTGATCACGGATCATCAGAATGAATATAATAATCATGGAAAAGTTTGAAATCCATATGGTTAACTTTCTGTTAACACTAAACATCAAAATGTGACACAGAGACACAAAATGAGCGTGGAGACATGACAGCAACAGACTTGCTCGATGCAGGGTTTCCACATGCCTTCAACTTGTAAAAAACGCAGTACCTGCCACGCGCAATGAAGCAAGGTATGGCTAACTCCTCTCCCATTCTGCGCCTTTCCTTGTCACTTTCTACACGGACTCTTCTGATGAACAGATGTTCTTACGGTTTTCTATTTTGTTTCTTAGTAGTGATTTTTGTGGCCTGTTTAAAAAATCTTTCTTATCATGAAAATATTCTCTTTATTCTTTTTGCTTTCTTTCTTTCTCTTTCTTTCTTTCTTCTTTCTCTTATTTATTTGAGGAGAGCAAGAGCAGGGGGCAGGGAAGTGGCAGAGGCAGAGGGAGAAGCAGACTCTCCTCTGAGCAGGGAGCCTGATGTGGGGCTCAGTCTCATGACTCTGGGATCATGACCTCAGCTGAAGGCAGACTGAGCCACCTAGGCGCCCCTCTTTATTATTCTCCAAAATCTTTATGGCTTTGCCTTTCATTCTTAGGGATTCATATTTGAGGTAGTGGACAGGATTCATTTTATTTCCAATATGGATATTCAACTGACCCAACACCATTTTTAAAAAGATCATTTTGGGGAAACAATCAATAATATTTACCTTTGCCGATAGCCACATGTCCTCATAGGGGTAAGTGTGTTTCAGGGCTCTCAATTCTTTTTTTTTTTTAATTTTTTATTAACATATAATGTATTATTTGTTTCAGGGTTACAGGTCTGTGATTCATCAGTCTTACACACTTCACAGCACTCACCATAGCACATACCCTCCCCAATGTCCATCACCCAGCCACCCCATCCCTCCCACCCCCCACCACTTCAGCAACCCTCAGTTTGTTTCTTGAGATTGAGTCTCTTACGGTTTGTCTCCCTCTCTGGTTTCGTCTTGTTTCATTTTTCTCTCCCTTCCCCTATGATCCTCTGTCTTGTTTCTCAAAATCCTCATATCAGTGAGATCATATGATAATTGTCTTTCTCTGAATGACTTATTTCGCTTAGCATAATACCCTCTAGTTCCATCCATGTCGTTGCAAATGGCAAGATTTCAATTTTTTGATGGCTGCATAATATT
>NC_138370.1:62533753-62565853 GCF_054177405.1 Leptonychotes weddellii
GATCACTACATTTGTATCTTTGGGGTAAATACCCAGTAGTGCAATTGCTGGGTCGTAGGGTAGCTCTATTTTCAACTTTTTGAGGAACCTCCATACTGTTTGCCAGAGTGGCTGCACCAGCTTGCATTCCTACCAACAGTGTAGGAGGGTTCCCCTTTCTCTGCATCCCCACCAACATCTGTCATTTCCTGACTTGTTAATTTTAGCCATTCTGACCGTTGTGAGGTGGTATCTCACTGACGTTTTGATTTGTATTTCCCTGATGCTAAGCACTTTTTCATGTGTCTGTTGGCCATTTGGATGTCTTCTTTGCAAAAATGTCTGTTCATGTCTTCTGCCCATTTCTTGATTGGATTCTTTGTTCTTTGGGTGTTGAGTTTGATAAGTTCTTTATAGATTTTGGATACTAGCCCTTTATCTGATACATCATTTGCAAATATCTTCTCTCATTCTGTCGGTTGTCTTTTGGTTTTGTTAACTGTTTCTTTTGCTGTGCAAAAGCTTTTTATCTTGATGGAGTCCCAATAGCTCATTTTTGTCAGGGCTCTCAATTCTGATCCAATGTCTATTTGTCTTATCTTTGTACTGGTAACACTATATTAAATATATAATATATCTTAATATCCCGGAGGGCAAGTCCTTCCTGATTGTTCTTCTTCTTCAAGTGAGGACTGGTTAGTCTTGGCCCTTTGCATATTCTTATAAATTGCAGAATCAGCTCCTTTTTCTTTTTTCTTAAGATTTTATTTATTTATTTTGAGAGAGAGACAGAGAGAAAGTGTGAGTGGGAGAAGGGGCAGAGGCAGAGGGAGACTCTAAAGCAGACTCAAGCTGAGCGTGGAGACCAACCCGGGGCACTCGACCTCAGGGGTGTGAGATCACAACCTGAGCCAAAATCAAGAGTCAGACACTTAACCAACTGAGCCACCCAGGTGCCCCAGCTTATCAGTTTCAAAAACAAAACTTGTTCATTTTAACTGGCAATACCATGAATCTGTAGATCAATTTGGGAATTACTGACATCATTACAATACTAAATCTTCCAATCCGTGAGCAAGATACATTTTTCCATTTATTTAGGTTTTCTTTAATTTATCACAAGAATATATTATGGTTTTCTGCGCAGATATCTTGAGTGTATTTTTTGAGATTTATTCCTAGGCATTTGATATTTTCAAAGCTTTGAAAATAGTAATATGTACTTATGTGTCATGTGTATGTGTGTGTGTATATATATATGTGTGTGTGTATATGTATATATATGTATATATATATTCAATTTAATTTTATGGGTTTACCATGCACTTAAGCAAAATTGCTAAACTGATTTAGAAATTCCACAGTTTATAGATTATTTTTATTTTCTACGTACACAATCATATCACCCAGATATAACTTTTTTCTTTTTTCCAATCTGTATACCTTTATTTTGTTTTCTTGATTACTGAATATTGAATTTTATCAAACTCTCTTTTGTTTTCCTGTATCTATTGCAATAATAACATGAATTCCCTCCTTCACCCTGGTAATACTAGTGATTACATTAATCAATTTAGTGTTGAGACAATGTTGCATTTTTAGAATAAACCTGCTAGTCTGGATATATTATCCTTTTTACATTTTACTGGATATATTAATTTACTAATATTTTCTTTAGAACTTTTGCATCCATATTCAGAGTAAAATTGCCCTATACATTTCCTTTCCTTGGGTAGAATTCACCAATGCCACCTTCTGAGCCTGCAGTTTTTGTTATTATCTATACATTTATCTTGATTTTGTAAAATACATTAAATATACTTAACAGCTACGGAACTATTCAGATGTTCTTTTTCTTCATCTGTCAGCTTTTGGTAAATTGTGTTTTTCAAGGGATTTATCATTTTCTTTTAAATTTTCAAATTTATTGACACAGTTACTCAGAACATCCTCTTACTATTTTAATGTCCTGTCTTATTCCTTAGATGAGTTCTTTGTGCCTTTTTTGATTGTCTTGACTGTCAGTGGTTTATCATTTTTTACTAGCATTTTCAAAAACCAGCTTCTCATTTCATAGATCCTCTATTTCTTTTCTATTTCACTAATTTCTATTCTTATATTACAATTTTCTTCCTTCTGCTTCCTCTAGATTTATTTTACTGTTCTTATTCTAATTTCTTAAGGTAGATGTTTGCTCATTAATCTTCAGCCATTCTTCATTTCTAATATATTCATTTAAGGTCAGACATTTTCATCTAAGCACTAGTTTAGCTCTGTTTTCCAGGCCTCCTTCTCTTCCGTTCTTTCCATATTTTGCCTTTCAAGTTTCAGGCTCGCTATTTTCTTCTGATCCACTTTCTAGTTTATTCTTCTCTCTCCAGCTGTGCTTAATCTACTGGTAGATCCATCCATGGCTTTTAAATTTTGCGGTTATTGCCATTTTCATCTATTTAACTTCTCTTTGGTTCTTTTCCCCATCCACTATGTCATTTTTTATAGTTTCCAGTTCTCTGCCAAAATTTTCAGTCTCGTCCTTCATCACCTTGAACACAGTAAGCCTCGTCTGATAGGCTGCCTGACACTGATAGCCTTGAAGGACAGGGAGTTTAAGGTTAAGGTCTGGGGCAATCATGGATGGAAAGGTAAAGCTGAACCAGGGGAAACCGAGCCCTCAGGGAGACTGTAGCACAGCTCTGATTTATCTGGATGGCTCAGACAGTCTCGGTCTCTGAAGATGGATGAAAACGATTTCTGGAATGCTAGTGCTCACAGGTACCTGCAGAAGCAAAGGGAAATTCTAGAAGAGGCTAAGATTATCCGAGGCCTCAAATTTATTCCTACAAACAGTTTTTCGAAGTGAATGTCCAGTACACCATAAAAAAAAAACAACCAGGTACTACAGGAAGCCAGCTAATGAGTATGAGAAGAGCTGCAACAGTGGCCAATGGAAACGAACCATTAAGACTATTGATCCAGTATTGTCCCCACCTCTAAAACTGACAGGCAGAAGACGAAATGAGATTACTATTTGGTACTATAGTTATCCCACTGTCTTTCTCCTGAATCAGTTATTGAAAAAAATCATCTTAGTATTGATTATTTTAGTACTGGGCAACCAAAATTTACTTGATCATTTCCATTTTGTAAGAAATAGCACCAATCTTAAGAAATCTATACCAGTTTTCAGCTGAGATTTAAAGGTCAAATACATCTATTTTTTTATTTTTCCTAGCCTTTTGTCTTTAAACTGTAAAATTCATAAGAGCAGGGATCTTGGGCTATTTCATACAAATATTCTAATATTTGTATGAAATTTACATGGTGACTTTTCAACAAATAATAATTACTGGTGATCCCAAAACTACCACTAACAACCTGACACTGAAGATGAGAGTCACATCCCTCTCCTCCCACTTCCCCTCTACATTACAGCCTGGGACAGAGAGCTCCGCGGAGTAAGACACTGAGAAAGGGAAGAGCAGTGGCTACAGTTAGACTGAGTGGGATCCTATCTAACAAGAGTTGTGGGTCTGGATAAAGTATAAAATCATCTGCTTGAAGAATTCAGAAAATCGACAGAGCGGTGAGGCATTACTGGCCCAAGACCCAGGAAAAGATGGCAGTCTGACAAGTAAGCCTGGCAGGACAGGCAACTTATGCTATGTACATCTGCTGCTCCAGAATTGGGAGGAAGTTGAAGGCCCGTGGCCCCCGGCACAACCACGACCAGATACCCACATCAGGGCTAGGGTTGTAATGGTCGGGTGAAGCAGGAGGGGTGAAGGGACGCAGGGCCCAGTGCATGGTTGGGAACTGAAAGTGCACTCTCCAAAAAGCCACAGGCTGGGAAAAGGCTACTCCTTATGTGAACAGGGATCTAAAAAATCTCTACCCTCTGGCCCTAGCTGAAAGCCAGCCTACCAGAAATCTCCTGTAAGAAATCAGAACTCCAGGCCTGCCGTGTATGGTGTGGATCCAAATATTAAAAGACAGAATAACTAAACATTTTTTTCGAATTGGAAAAAAAAAATAAGTTGCCAAATTATAAATGCATATTGAATCCCCAGCAAAAAAAAAAAAAGAATAAAAATTCCTCACCTAGCCTGAAAACAATGTAATGATATCCTCAAAGGGCAGGGGAGACACACCCGCCAATCTAGACTTCAAGACCCATTTAAATTATCATTCAAGAGTAAAGGTGAGACATTTTCAGACACTCAAAAGCAAAAAAAATAATTTTTATCCATAGTCCATCATTGAAAGAAGCACCCCAAAACATATGTTCTTCTGTAATTTGGAAAATAAACCTGGTAAGAGTAGACAGCAAGGAGCAACAACTGCATTTTTTTTAATTTAATAATTGATAAGAAAGAAGACAGCATTCAAAGACTCAGGCATGGCTTTTTGGTATGAGGAAAAAGTAATATAAATTTTAAATGCCATTGTGGGGGAAAATATATTTTTGAAATGCAAGCCTCTTATTTATAAGGAGTAAATACAACTTACATTTATTAGATCTTTATAAGAATGTCACACTCACAATGCCGTTTAACCATAAATCATGCTCAATCACGAAAATCAAAATAAGATATTTAACCAACCAAGCCAAATTCTTAAAGAAATGCAAAAAATTAACTGATAGCTTAGAAACTTACAAAACATGCTGTAAACTTCTGGCAATTTTCATAAAATGAGTGCATTATAAAAAGTTTAAAGATGCAAAAGTTCTCTGCTTAGAACAGGAAGAAACTTAAAATATCGGTGAATAAGCCATTTTCAATAGGATGTTTGCCATTTCCTTTTTTTAGTCTCTGCTTTCAAGTCAGGCCACCCTATCTACCAGTTGCTTTTCTGGTAAAGATCTGAGTAACAATGCGGACAAGACCTTCTGCAAGATTAGCATCATCTCAGCCAGCTGAGCTGTTTACTCCTAATCAAGCAATCAATTCCCGCCCCCCCTCCAAAAAAAACAGTAAAAAACACAATCCTGGCTTGCAACTAAATTCTAAACACAAGTTCTCCTTTACGGAAGTTGGAGAAGTTAGAAGGGGAACTTCAGGGCATTTTTTTTTAATTTTTATTGTTATGTTAATCACCATACATCATTAGTTTTTGATGTAGTGTTCCATGATTCATTGTTTGTGCCTAACACCCAGTACTCCATGCAGAATGGGCCCTCTTTAATACCCATCACCAGGCATTCTTATTTAAAGAACTCACCTAAACTTAAATGCTCTAAGTTATTTTCTCATCAGAGACATAACTCAGATATTTTAAGGATGGAGGAACACGCAGGGGGCGTGAAGCTCACCCCAGCGCAGAGACCGGGCTCGGGGTTAGGGTGCGAGAGTCCCGGGCGGATCCCGAGTCCCGACCCTTTCCCACTTCTCACAGCGAAGGATATCCAACGTGCGGAGTTTGGTCCCTGCAGTAACCAAGGCGCGCAGACACGCCCCCAGCCGGACGCACGCGTGTCACCTGCAAGCCCTTACCTGACCGTCGTCGCCCCCGCTCGGAGAGAAGGGTGGCGTGCAGACCGGGGCTTCGGGTCGGGTCCTCGTTCCCCGGGTGCTCTCCCCCCAACCCCAGCCCGGCCGCCGGCCAACCAGCCTCGGGCCCCGCGCGCAGGCGAGAGGGAAGCAAGGATCCCCCGCGCCCGCGTCGACGCCCAGCGCACCCCCGCGCACGGCTGCGGGGGAGCTTTGGGGCGCGGCGGCGAGAACGGCCCGACGTACCTGGGAGCTGACGGAGCCGCCGTCGGGCCGCGCCTCCTCGCCGCCTCCGGACGCGACGCGCCGGGGCCGAGGCGGGCAGCGAAAGGAAAAGTGCGCGGGCCGGATGTCCCTCCTCGCCCGCTGCGGGGGCCGCCCGTCCGCTAAGCGCGCCCTCGCGCACGGGGAGGCGAGGCCCGAGCTCGGTGCGCACGCCGGGCGCTGTGGCCCCGCGCCGCCCGCCTTGGCCCCGGGCTGCGTCAGGTGACCTTGACGGAGGTGGCGGCCGGCGGCGCCCGGATCCGAGGAGGGCGCTGGGGCTGTTGGAGGTCAGGGGAGGAGAAAAGAGAATCGAGATTGCCAGCGGCCGCCGTGCCTGAATTCCCCAAGCACAGAGGAAGGTTTCAAAATCAGAGGCTAGTTACCCAACCAGTGTTTTTTTTTTTTTTTTTTTTTTTTTAAAGATTTTATTTATTTGAGACAGAGAGAATGAGAGAGACAGAGAGCACATGAGAGGGGGGAGGGTCAGAGGGAGAAGCAGGCTCCCTGCCGAGCAGGGAGCCCGATGCGGGACTCCATCCAGGGACTCCAGGATCATGACCTGAGCCGAAGGCAGTTGCTTAACCAACTGAGCCACCCAGGCGCCCCCAACCAGTATTTTCTTGAAGCTCTGGCCTTCAAAGCCTCCCGTACCCGGAAACGCAGTCTTTAAATTCCCCTTCTCCGTTTCTCTCCATCCTGGGGAGCTGATTCATCCTTTCACCCCGCCCTGCTTCAGCGTATGTTCACGGGCCAGTATATCCCCGGGGTCCGCTCCCACCAGCATGGCTATGCTCTCCTATATTAAAATAGCTTCTCAGTCACTGTCCAGACTAACTGAGCAACATTTTGCCTGAGGAGCAGATAAGGACTTTTTTTTTTTTTCAATCCTGGGGCAGTCCCTGGTGGTTCACTGACTGTAGGTCCTATGTCACATCCCTACTCTGACCATGAAAGATGGGGGGCTCCCACTTACCTCGAAGATTTTGAATCCAAATCCCAACCTTGCGCCTTCCATCCCTGCCTCTGAAAGTAATTCCAAAAACGGTCTTAGATTGGCCTTTTTCATTGCCGCAGAACCTAGTGAAGAATATTTATAAGGGAAACAAACTACCTTCTAAAAATTAAACTGCCTTAATAATATTCATGCAGTACATTTTATATTCATAATTACATTTGATCTTCACAAATTAAGGCGAAGAAAACATTCTTTTACACAGGAAGAAATGCCATGCAAATTGTGGCAGGACTGAGATTTGAAATGAGAATTTTAACCTAAATCCAGGGTTCTTTGTCTTGCCCTATTCCACATGCCTAATCCTCATGAAAGGTTCCAATATCAGGAAAACTTAATAGGCATGAATGTGAACTTGAGAGGGTGGAGTTTGATTTTCTATACAGGTTACTGACTATGTGGATATTTCTCTCTAACCCTAATGATCGGGGCTCTGCTGTTGCCTGAAAGACTTTCTTCTTCCTACAAAATTCCCACCTCTCTTTTTCATGAGTTCTCAATTGTGTACCTCAGAAAACTTCTTTCCAATATTTCCCCCCGAATCTAAAACAAACAAACAAACAAAACTCTTTTCTGTCTCTGTATGTCTTTTTTTTTTTTTTTTAAAGATTTTATTTATTTATTTGAGACAGAGAGAATGAGATACAGAGAGCATGAGAGGGAGGAGGGTCAGAGGGAGAAGCAGACTCCCTGCCGAGCAGGGAGCCCAATGCGGGACTCGATCCCGGGACTCGATCCCAGGACTCCAGGATCATGACCTGAGCCGAAGGCAGTCGCTTAACCAACTGAGCCACCCAGGCGCCCCTGTCTCTGTATGTCTTTAGTTGAAATGCCTAGATTGATGTTATTGCTTTGTATCCCAAAGCCAATTAGAATGTTCTGGCAAAGTCAGGGAGAAATCATTTACCCACAAGTTATTACCAGTGTCATCTATGTACAGTAAAGATTCGTAAACGTTTTCAAAGCACTTTCAAATATATCTTTTCATCTGAATCTCACAAGAACACATGAAATAAATAGTTCTGATATTATTGCACCTTCAGCTCAAGTGATTGGAGAACTTCTCCTAAGTCACATGGCTCACAGCTAGGTGACAAACCCAGATCACACTCCAAGACTCCTTAGTCAGTCTGCTTTTTTTTGGCATAAGACCTACAACTCACTATAAAGCTTATTTTTTAAGGTTAGAAAATGAGCACAGAATATGAAAAGGTGTTTGGGAAGGGATAACTCATGGTAGATATTTATATTTTTGAGCATCTGACTGAAATTCTAAAATGAAGTTATCAAAATTCAGTCTGTCTTTTTCATATAAAGCGCCTTGTAATAGTTACATAAAATACTAAGAAATACATCTGTCAAAAATCACTTAATGAAAATCTAATATAATCCCTGCACTATTTTATTTTATTTTTAAGATTTTATTTATTTGACAGAGAGAACACAAGCAGGGGGAGTGTGAGAGGGAGAAGCAGGCTTGTGAGGAGCAGGGAGCCGGATGCAGGGCTCGATCCCAGGACCCCGAGATCATGACCTGAGCGGAAGGCAGACGCTTAACGACTGAGCCACCCAGGCGCCCCTCCCTGCACTATTTTATACACGTTTGTAAACACAAATGCCCATTCCTCAAATTTTTCTATTCTGAAAAGATTTCACCAACATCTGCAATTTTTGAAGAATGTTCTTAATACTGCCTGTGGGAAATAAGAGTAAAATTCTAACTCAACTTAGAACGAAGTTTTGAAAACTGAGAATATTTCACTGTATGAATATTTCCATTTTAAAAACTAGAATTATTCTTCAACTCAAACACTTCCTGTTGGGGGATGGCCTTTTCCCCCACGGGCTCCAGAAGAATAAGAATGTCAGCATCGTTGTTCTCATCAAAGAGGTGAAAATGGAGGGGGGGGCACCTGGGGGGCTCAGTCGTTAAGCGTCTGCCTCCGGCTCAGGTCATGGTCCCAGGGTCCTGGGATCGAGCCCCGCATCGGGCTCCCTGCTCAGCGGGAAGCCTGCTTCTCCCTCTCCCCCTCCCCCTGCTTGTGTTCCCTCTCTCGCTCTGTCTCCCTCTGTCAAATAAATAAATAAAATCTTAAGAAAAAAAAAAAAAGGCGAAAATGGGAGAAGTCCAGCTCATACTTGCACCACTCGCTCTTCACGAAGTTTTCAGACAGCACGAAGATGGTCTTGTGGCTCTTCTCGATGGAGTCGATGATATTGTCAATGATCCATTTGCCAGGGATGAAGTCCCGCTTATGAAGACACAGCCTGAAGGGAGGGTCGAAGTGCTCCAGCTCCTGGACCATCACGTTCTCCACCCAGTAGGCATCGCGCTCACTGTAAGACACAAAGGCATCGTAGCAGAGGTCCCCGGGGGGCGCTTTCCTGGGCTTCCTTTTGGCCTGGAGCCAGGCCCACATCATCTTCAGGTACCACAGCCCGTGGCCGCGGTGGCACAGGACCCCCGTGAGCAGAAGCAGCAGGAGGAGGACAGAGCCCACGGCAGACACCAGAGCTGCCCGGTGGCATTCAGAGGCCGGGAGACGCGCGTCCCGAACCCGCCGGCCGCGCACGGAGAACGGAGAGTCACACCGGTAGTTCTCTGGCCAGTCGATCAGGATCTGGACCAGCGCTCGCTGCTCCTGAGTGAACGACAGGAATTCACAGGAGCAAAAGAAATGGTCACCGTCGGCGTCCAGGGCCTCCAGTGTGTGAAAAGAATCAGGGTGCTCTGAAGAGAAAGTATTATTTTCCGGAAGGAAATATCTGGTGGTGTCTTCAGCACATACCTGAAAAGGTCAAGTTCTTTAAATTGTGGCAAAATAAAAGATATTGCTAACGGCTACTATGCCTCGTGTCTGGGAAACACTGTGGGTTAAACTGTATACTTTTGTGTTGGATAATTTTGAGTATTGGACCTTTTCTGGCCACTGATAAGTGTTAGGTACAGAACCAAGTGTACATTTACCAAGATTAAGATTAGTCACGTTTTTCTAGGGTGAGGAACATTTTCCACAGTAGCCCGACGTGGGGCTCGATCCCAGGACTCTGGGATCATGACCTGAGCTGAAGGCAGACGCTTAATGACTGAGCCACCCAGGAACCCCCTTATTTTATTTTTTAAAGATTATTTATTTATTTATTTGACAGAGAGAGAACGCACAAGCAGGGGGAATGGCAAGCAGAGGGAGATGGAGAAGCAGGCTTCCCGCCAAGCAAGGAGCCCAACGTGGGACTCGATCCGAGGACCCTGGCATCATGACCTGAGCCAAAGGCAGTTGCTTAACCAACTGAGCCACCCAGGCACCCCGATTTTGTCTTAAATTCAAGGTATGCAGGGAGTGACAGGTATCCTTATAAAGTGAATACTTCAGTTATTCTTCAACTATCAAATTTTCACCGAGATCTAAATACCTTGGGGATTTAAAATACTGTGACAGAAGTTACAGTATCAAGCCAACTTGGGCAGTTTCGACTGTAAATATCTTTAGTTAATATAAAAGCATGTCTTTAAAGTTCCATCATCTCAGAAAAATTCTCGCAATTTTCCTGAAGTACACGGTCTTTCAGTTCTACCTCTAGTAACTAATTTTCAAATTTTATTGTTTTACTACTTTAACTCATTTTAATATTAGTTTTTTCACTATGGTCTTGACCGTAGGGTACTCTTCTGTTACCTCTCATCTTCTATGAAAAGCAACATCTCTTACTTCTAAATATTTTGGAACCTTGAAAGATCAACCAAAACCTCTCAGATAAAATTGACTGCTTTCGGGCGTCTGGGTGGCTCAGTTGGTTAAGCGACTGCCTTCGGCTCAGGTCATGATCCTGGAGTCCCTGGATCGAGTCCCGCATTGGGCTCCCTGCTCAGCGAGGAGACTGCTTCTCCCTCTAACCCTCCCCCCTCTCATGTACTCTCTCTCTCTCTCATTCTCGCTCTCTCAAATAAATAAATCTTAAAAAAAAAAAATTGACTGCTTTCTATGGGCAACAGGTACAAACTTCCAGTTATAAGATAAATAAGTTCTAGGGATGTAATGTACAACATGAGAACTATAGTTAATAAATACTGTACCGTATATTTGAAAGTTACCAAGAGAGTAGATCTTGAAAGTTGTCATCATAAGAAAAAAATTATAACTAGGTGGGGTGATGGGTGGTAACTAAACTTAATATGGTAACCATTTCATAATATATACTTTTCTCAAATCACTATGTTATAAACATTTAATACAATGATATAAGTGAGTTATAGCTCAATAAAACTGGGGGAAACACTGTACTGAGATACCCCTACATGCTAATAGGAATGACTAAAATTAAAGACTGACGATACCGAGTGTTGGTAAGAATGTGCAACAACTGAAATTCTCATACATTGCTGGTGGAAATGCAAAATGGTATACCCACTTTGGGAAAGTTTGAGAACTTCTTATAAAATTAAACATGCACTTAATTTGTGACCCAGCAATCCTCTTTCCTAGGTATTTACTCTCTAAACATGAAAACATAAGGCCACACAAAGTCATGTACTATATTCAAAGCTAGAAACAACTCAAATATCTATCCACTGATGAATAGATTTTAAAAATTGCTACTTAACTATACAAGAGAATACTACTCAGCAATGAAAAGGAAGAACTGATACATGCCAGAACATGGATGGATCACAAAAGCATAATGCTAAGTGAAAGAAGTCAGACACAGCAAATAGATACTGTAGGGTGCATTTAGATGAAATGCTGCACAGAGCAAAACTATGACAAAAGGTCATCCAGGAGAAGCCAGGGAGCCAGGTGGCAGGAGGGGACTGACTGCAAAGAGGCACCCGAGAACTTTGGGAATGCTGGAAAGGTTCTACATCATGATCGTGGTGGTGGTTACACACTGCATGTCTTTGCCAATGCTCATCAAATTGTATCTTTAGATTGACAAGTTTTATTGTACATAAATTATCTCAATAACTGACTTCTAAGGATCCTTTTTTTTTTCTCCTTGAGCAAAGGATAGACAGACACATCAGGCCTCCAAAAGAGAGGAGCTGGCTTTTTGCTAGCCCTTTGAGAGAAGGAGGGAGAAAACATCTAATTTCTCTAGCAAGTCATAAAATAAATATACTCACTTATAAAATAGCTCCCTTTTCCTTAATAAGTTGACATTGATTTCTCTCACAACCAAAAGAGCTCTAAATAAGATATTTATTGATGGAAAGAAAATCAAATTTCTTAAATACCTCAGAAATTCCAAATGACCTAGAAACATAACACTATAAACTCTTTTTATATTGTATTCAGATAGTTTTATCCCTTATGTAATGTTCATCTTCAGCTTGCCATCTTCCTAATATCACTCCATGCCTATTCAGAACAATTCACCCAACTTCCACAAAGTCTATTCAAGGACTAAACTCATGATCCTGTAATGATTCCAGAAAATAAGATATTCTTGGCAGAATAATTTCAATGTTCATTCTGGAGGGAAGGAGGGATGGGAAGGAGGGAGGGAGCGAGGGAGGGAAGATAAAGAAAATCTCTCCAAATAAAATTGACTGTTTCATATGTTGGCCCAAGTGACTGATCTACATTGATTTCAGGCTTCTTGGTATATATTTCAGGATTAGAAGCATCAATGTTAACTCAGAACAGAAAGTCCATAAAAGTCCTGTTTTTTCTTTAATGTAGAGAATTTGTACATATTTCAGAAACTATTTGGGAAATGGAAGAAGAAAGAGAGAAAGACACTTTCCCTCCAAGTTCTTTGGTGGACTGTCCCAGAAGCAAATGACCAAACCATGAGGATAATATACGAGGTAAGTTGTTATAGGATACACACAAGACTATCAAAGACAAGGGCAATAGTTTTCATCTATTGCAAGAATTCCATTAGGTGATAGGAAAGGAGACTCCAAAATTTACACACGTGCGCTGAATGTAGCTGGATGTGCATTTCCTGAGGGCGTGGATGTTATTCTCCCTTTGCAGTGAAGTATCTCCAGCCCCTAAAACAAAGTAGGCACTAATCGACTACTAGTTGTCAAGTGGTGAATTGACATGCCTTTTCAGAACATCAGTTAGGTCTGGAGAAATGGGAGTAGAAACACCTCAAGTGGCCATTGCAGACACACAGTGGGATTTCAACAAGGGAGAGAAGTCTGACCAATGGCTCCTTGCCCTGATTTCCTGACCATGCCACACAACAGCTGACCTCTTTTAAAGATGCAAATGAAGAAATGTAGAGCTTAGGGGCGCCTGGGTGGCTCAGTTGGTTAAGCGACTGCCTTTGGCTCAGGTCATGATCCTGGAGTCCCTGGATCGAGTCCCGCATCGGGTTCCCTGCTCGGCAGGGAGTCTGCTTCTCCCTCTGACCCTCCCCCCTCTCATGTGCTCTCTCTCATTCTCTCTCTCTCAAATAAATAAATAAATAAATAATCTTTAAAAAAAAAATACTGTTTAAAAAAAAAAAAGAAATGTAGAGCTTAATTTCCAAACCTATAGTTAAAGAAAACCATGAGTGAACAACTGGTATTACTTTGCTCTCAGTAAGGGTTGTATAGTCTCATTGGGCAGGAAGGGTATGAAAAGAAGGCGGGATTTTTTATCAAGTTCCAACTTCTTTGGAACTCCTTGGAAAATATACTGAAATCAAATAATTGCTAAATCTGACCGTGTTGTGTGGCAGCCTGGGTGGAGGGTGCTGACTTCTATGTGGATGGAAAAAGGAAAGTCATGATATGACTCAATCCTACGGAGGTAAGCTATGTGACCACACCTTCTTAGGTTCTGTTCTAAGGTATAACAGATTCAAAACTACAATGAGATATCACCGCACACCTGTCAGAATGACTATTATCTAAGAGACAAGAAATAACAAATGTTGGCGAGGATGTGGAGAAAGGGAGCCCTCATGTATTGTCAGTGGGATTATAAGTTAGTGGGGCCACTGTGGAAAACAGTATGGAGGTTCCTCAAAAAACTAAAAATAGAAATACCACAGGTTCTAGCAATTCTGCTACTGGGTACCTGTCCAAAGAAAATGAAAACACTAATTCAAAAAAATATTTACATCCCTATGTTCATTGCAGTATCATTCAAGTCATGGAAACTATCTAAGTGTCCTTCAATGGGTGAATGGATAAAGAAGGTGTGGCATCTATATGTATAATGACATACTACTCAGCCATTAAAAGGAATGAAATCTTGCCATTTGTGACAACATGGATGGACCTTAATGATATTATGCTAAGTGAAGTAAGTCGGGCAGAGAAAGACAAATACCCCATGATTTCACTTATATGTGGAATCCAAAAAGCAAAACAAACAAACAAAACAAAATCCAGACTCAGAGAGAACAGATTGGTGGCTGCCAGAGGGGAGGGAGGATTGGAGGCAGGATTGAAATGGATTAAAAAGTACAAACTTCCAGCTATGAAAGAAATAAGCCATGAGGATGTAATGTACAGCATGGGGAATATAGTCAATAATATATTAACTTTGTAAGGTGATTTTCCATGGTAACTGGACGTATTGTGTGACCATTTTGCAATGCATACAAATGTGGAATTGCTGTGTTGTACACATGAAACTAATATCATGTTAATGCCAATTACACCTCAATAAAACAAAATAAAATGTATACTTCATTTATACTTGTGATTTTTAAGTTGAAATTTTTATTTGTGGAAACATGGATTGAATACTTGTTATATATGGAAACAAGAAAGGTTAAAGCTCACCATATTTATAAGCATATTAGTTTTATAAGAATTATTTGAGAACTCAGGGAAGTTTTGTTAAGTCAAACAATGGAAACATTTAAAGAGGACATGAAGTATATTACATTTATAAGTCTAGCTTGAGCTATTTTATTTATTTATTTATTTTCATTAGTTTGAACTATTTTAAAGATTAGCTACGTTTGTAAATAGGACAAACATAAGCCAAAGTCTCTTTTAAAGTGATCTATAAATTTTGGTAGATTTATAAATAGCTGGTCAGACCTAAAACCTTAAGGAAAGACAAGGTTTTTAACTTTGTGAATTTAGTAATTTAGATATTAATCATAAAGCCAAAGCAAACTTCTGAAATGTCTCTGCAGACAAAAATTTTCAAGGACATTTTAAAAAGCCAACGCTAACAAAATTAAATTTGAGTCACTAAAAAAAAAATTTGCCAAGCCCTTCCGTCCTCCCCACGTCAAGTGCCACTCTTCCTCATCGGCTGCCTGTCGCCATCACTTCCTGTCACCTGAGATAGTCCTGGCCACGTCATCAGTCTGCTCAGATAGGTCCTGTCAGTGCCTATCTGCCCTTCCTTTGGCTATGGTTCCTTTGAGCTTCCAGTCACTGGTAAAGATCCAACCGTGTGTCCATTATTTACCATGTAACAGTTCCAGCCCACATAGGTCACTAAAATGATTTGTGCTAAATCCCAGTTCATATGATGGGATTAAATCTATCGTTCCATGGTGTCTCATGGTTTTCCGCAAAGGGCATCATCAGACCCAGGAACCCTATTCCTTGAGAATCTGTTACTTCCCCAATCCTTTGTAAGAAAACCAGTTTCTCTGGGGCCATGGCCTCCTGGCATGCCATTTGACTTCTGGCCTCCTATGTCTGTCCCCATCTGCTGACTCCCTAGTCCCTTCCTCCCATTTGCTGAAGGCTTTGACACCAGCCCATAGAATCCTTCTTCCCAAGATCTTCCAGCAGCCCAGGGGGCTTCACTGTTCCCAAAGCCTCTCTGTCCCTTTACCTCCTCCGCCCAGAAGATTCCCTCTGCGCTATCTCAGCCACTCCCTGGACTTGGTCATTACTTACAGTCGACCAAGCTCTCAATGACTAACTCGGGCCTCTTGCATCTTGCTCAGAGTCACTGATTTCCTTCCTCTTTCCCCAATCCATTCGTCATCTCCTTCCTTCTCTTCCTTGCTCATTCAGTGCAGCTTGAGGCAAACGTTTGGGGCAAGCTGGCGTTCACAGGCAGAGGGGTCAGCAGCCCCCGGGGCTCCCATTCTCTCAGCACCATATGGAGAGTTGTACTTGGCCCCAAAACTTCTGGTTCACCAGGAAAGAGCTCCTTCCCTCTCTTTATAGGGAAAATACCCAGCTGACTGTGGCCACCAGATAGTTGGAACATTCACACCAGCTGCTGGGTTTGGGGGGCGGGGGTGGTTGGGGCGCCAGCAGGAGGCCTCGGGGATCTGAGAGAGTGCACAGCCCCTCTTGTTTACAATCTTCATAACACCTTCATTTGGTGTTGCCAAACACGGGCCTGAAGATCAGGGCTTTACCTCCTAAGACCTACCCAGTCTCCATAAGGCTTCCCTGTTCTTCAGTATGAACAATTTGTGTTTCCTCACTATAATAGCATGTAAAATCCTACACAAAATGCTTCACGCCCTCCCAGCCCTGAATCAGATTGCTCTACCAAATAGAAATTCTAGAGCCAGCACTGTCTCTTCTCCTCCTGTTTCTGTTTCTCCTGTATAACACTCAATCCCAAACCTAAAAGTGCCCTCCTGCCTGTTTTCTTAGAGGACAACAGGCATTTTTATTCCATTTCTCTCGCTAAGGCCCCTGCACTCCCCACCAGCTGTTACACTTGCAGCACGCTCCTCCCGCCATTGACCACCCATCTTCACCCCCTCATATCCTCTCAGGGATGACTTTACTTCTTACTTCACAGAGCACACTAAAGCCGTCTGAAGAAATCCCCTCAACTTCCCACTTCTGAACCTCCATCCACACCCATCCTCCTCCCTCCTGCCACAGTAGAAGGGGGATCCCTCGTCCCAGTGTGGTCGGTCCACCCCCCCACCTCTACCCTACCCCCAGCCCGGTCCAGTAGGGAACATTGTCCCTCCCTGTGTCCTCTCTCTCTTGTACTTTCTGCCACTCCACCCCAACCAGACCACTCCTACCAATATTTACACCTGTTCAAGTCTCTTCTGGTTATTTAAAAAACAAACAAAAACTCATCTCCCTCAAGCTTCTCTCTGTCTCTCTCCCTCTCTCCCCCTTCATAGTCCAAATTCTGAAAAGAGCTCTTTATATTCACTGTCCCCATTTCTTCACCTCTTGCCCAGTCTGCGCTCCTCTGCAGCCTGGCTTCCGCCCCTATCATTTCAAACAGCACTTGCAAAGATCATCGATGGCCGCCATGTTGCTAACTCCCGATATTTTTTATTCTTCACATTGCCTAACCTGTCCTAGCAGATAGCATTGCTGATCGCTCCTTCCTTCTTAAGACATTCTCTCCCTTTGTTTCCAGGACCGCACACACCTAGTTTTCCCCTTCAACTCTCCTTTTCAAACTTATCCTTCCCTACCCTCTATCCCAAATCTAGGTCCCAGGTCACTCCTCACTGGCTGCTTGCTTCCTAAGGAACCTCAGTCATGCCCATCCACATGCCAGTTCCTCTCAAATTTAAGTCTCCTGCCCAGACATCTCATCCAAGCCTAGGTGAGACATCTGTCTACTTGGCTGTCTCAGAACATATCCACTCAACATATCCACAGCTCAGCTCATAATTATTTCTTGTCGAGGCCGGTCCTTTTCCGGCGGTCTTTATGTTAACATGTGGTGCCCAGCATTCATCCAGATGCACCTGCTACAGGACTTAGTCCTACCGATTTTACCTCGAATCCACCCAACTCCTGTTATTCCCATGACCATGACCCAGCTGCCTTACTCTAAAACAACCTCCAGATCTACTTCACCTTCTCTGTATCCCTTCGTTCACACTGCATCTAGCAGCTCTGTTTTGTCATTTTAAATTTTCAAGTAGCTCCATTTTCAAAAGGTAACAAGAAACAGGTAAAATTGATTTTAATTACATTTTATTTCACCCCAAATATTATCATTCCAACATGGAATCAATCTGTTAAAATGAATGAGACATTTTACATTCTTGTTTTCATACTAAGTCTATGAAACCCAGTGCATATTTTACATTTGCAGTAAATCCCAACTAAGACCAACAACATTTCAAGTGTTCAAGAGCCATGAGTAGCCAGTAGCTACCGTTATTGGACAGTACAGATCTAGAATGATCTTTCTGCAGCGCAAAATCTGATCATTTCACACTACCCCCGTATTGAAAATTCTTCTGTGACTTCTGGATTGTCCTTGGGATGAGGACATCCTAATCCAGGTGGACCGCACGGCCCTGCGGGGTCTGTGGAATGACTTCTGCTTAAACTCCTGGTCTCTGTCTCTTCTCCCCCTCACCATCGGTGTGCCAGCCACATTGGTCTTTCAGGTTTTCAGACACACAGAGTTTCCACCCTGCACACATCCCTTGCATAGCCCTTTTGTGAAAGCTGTCCTCTACCACACGCCCTTCACCATCACTGTCCACTCTCCCAGCACCAACCCCACCTGCCATAGACACTCTCACTTCTGGTCTCGACTCACCCTCGTGTCCCTACTCTAAAGCTAGATATGTGTCCCTATCCTTCGTAGCATTTATCTCCCTTTCTAACTACCCACCCACTTGTATGATTAATGTCTAACTCTCTCACCAGGATGTGAAAAGGAATTTGTTTTTATTTAGTTCCTCATTGCATCCTCAATGGTTACCCAGTAACTTGCATATAATAGGCATTTGATAAAAACTTTTGAATAAGTAAATGAGCAAATCAAGATAATCAGGAAATAAGGAACTATAAATTGGGGTACAGAAGTCAGGGAACACTATCAAGTTTGGCAAGTCGAATCCAAAGTGGGGATGGAGGAGGGGAAGGAAATTACTCTTGTTGAGACTCTGTCTTGTGCCAAGACCTCTGCTCATTGTTCTGCGTGTGTTCGTTTAAACCTATAGCGAGTCTATGAGGCGGGTATCCCCTCATTTTAAATTCAAGGAGGCTCAGAAGGGCCCAGGAACCTGCTAAGTAACACAATTGGGATTAGAACCACCATCTGTCTGATTTCAGAGCCCACATGATTTCACTAGATCTCCATAGACAGCTTCCCCTGCTTCATCATCTTGCTACACGTATTCAGTGAGAATGTTAGTCAACGCTCAAATACTAGAAAACTGAATTTTTGATGGGATGTGTGTCTGTGTGCCCATTTTGTTGCAAGATTTCTTTACACAAACGTGGCCCAAATGCACTGCACAGTTCAAGGATGATTGCCACACGGGAGAATCACGAGCGGGACAAACGCTGCCTACAAGGATGTCATTACCCTTGTAAGTCCCGGAAGAAAGTTAAACGATAATTGAATGATGGCTTGAGTACGGGACACTGAAATCCCAGTTGATTTTCAGTCCTGTTTAAGTGAGGTCATGTATCCAATGCGCTAACAGAATGCTTGGCCTACAGAAAGAGATGAATAATTACCAGCTATTATGACCATCATTATCATGGCAGCTTTTCACTTCCTTTCCTACCGAAATATACAGGTTCTTAAAAATATGCGACGCCGGGTCCAAAAGACTCCCTCTGAGTCGCTGCCATAAATCAGCCTCTGGAGTGACTCGGGGCAGCCACCAACTATGGCCCATGCAGCGCACATCCAAAGCTGACTGGACTGATTTCCAGGGCTCTGCGCATCCCGTTGCGCCCCCACCTCCACAGCATGATGGGATTATGGAGACGGGGCCTGTTGAGGGCCCGTGCTGTGTCTCTTCCACGTGCTAGCTTTATGATCCAGCAGTTTTCACATGTGTTAACTGGGGGGATGATGCTTACCCAGCATCCAGCACCCAGGACCTGGTAAACACTCAGTGTTAGCTGTTCGTTTTAGGAAAGGCCGTAGGATTTAAACTACGGGAACTTCATCCTCTCTAGTTTGCTCTAGGTTCGGCCAGTCAAATCAAATTGTTGACAGAGCAGGATGTAAATAATGAGGACATCTGCCCTGGGAGAAAAGAATATCCTATAGTCACTTCTGGCTCCCGTCACCTTTGATTTCCTGATTCAAGGGGCTCCGACCCCTACACCCCCAGAACCTGTTGGGCTTTGTGACGGCATCACCAGGTCAGGAGGAAACCGCAGGAATGTGAGTCTGCTATGGGTACAGTGGGGTCGAGTCCTACCTTAACTGTTCATCTGTCAAACGGTCCAGAGAGCCTAGTGGAAAGTTAGGATGCCATAGCTCTTGTCTGTTGTGAGAAAAAATATTTCAGAGTGATTTTAAAATATTTCTGACAACATGAAGATAGAACAGGAAGGCAGTGTGGGGCAGTGGTTACCAACAGAGACGGTGAGCCCTGTTGCTGACTGCACCAACTCACCCGAGTCCTGTCCCTGCCAAGTGAATGTCATAGAGTCGTGGAAATCAGGCAAGGCCCCAGGCAGGACGCACGCAGGGCCGGCATCCGTAAATGTGAGACATGGGTTGTTTGGTAAGTGGAGCCAAATGAATAAATGTGTTTCTTTTATGGAAAATCAATGGGAGAAGCACAGCTGTCTGTCAATATCAGGGCACAAACATTAGGCAAAAGTAGGTAACGATGGGGGAATGAGAAGAGAAAGGGGGATTGTAGGTCAGTTGACTGAGGAACTTTTAGACATGAAATCACACAGCTTCAAAGCTGTGTTGACAAAGAATAAAAATTTGGAGAGAAAATTAAACGACGTGAATGGGTGTGGACTTCTGGGTAGATCTTTTCCCCCCACTCTTTCCTAAAAAGCATTTGTTTTTGATCTTAAGAGAATTGCGAGGGAAATTATCAGATAAACGACTACTGTTCAAATGATCAGGCCCCAAACCTGTCTAGTCTCTGGCCCACGGAAGCATAAAGCCCAGCAGGTGAGAAGACACCTTGTCCAGTGTAGACTGAGTGTAAAATCACTAATGCTCCCCATCACTTTACTCTCAAAAAGGCAGACATTATCAAGCAAGAATTGTTCCTGAGGGACCCCGAAGGGACAAACTGGCCAACAATTCTCTATGGAAATTGTGCTGTAAACAGCATTCATTTGGATTAATAAGCGCCTTTGATAAAAGGCACACACACCAAGAAATGTAATTATTACTGGGCTTTTCGACTTTGATGTGACTATTGTCTCCTTCTTGACAACGGGATGAGCTCAGTTTCCCTCAGAAAGTAAGGGTGTTGCTGGACTGAGTAGAGGTGCTGTTTTGAGGCAGACAGCATTGCCTCAGGCAGGCTCAGCTGGAACAGAAAAAGGAAAGTGTTTGGGAAGAAGGGGAATCCCTCCAAAGTAGAGACTCGAGTCCAGGAAACACGAGGGGACAGAAAAAGGAGGTGGGGAGGAACCCACTGCATGAAACCTCACTGTGGAGGCATTTTGCCTCTTCGTCCAGGGAGGGCTACAGGCCTAGTCTGCTGGCCCAGCGGTGACTTATCGTTACTCCCTCTCACAGGAGAGAGTCATGGGACTTGGCTTTGGGAAGGAAAGGGCCATTGCTCTCTTTTCCAAGAATGAGGGACAGCTCTGCCAGGACAGTTCTCCCTGGTGCTCGCAGAAACACCAGAAGAGTTGCTCTGTTTCCAGCCTCAGAAACTTGCACAACTGGGTCCCCACCAGCTATGCCAGGAACCGGGCCGGGTGACTCTGTTCGGCTCCCCGCTGTCCAATGAGCGAACAGAATAGGTTGCCTTATTTGCTCTTGCATGATATGGGCCACAGAAATTTCAGTTTTAGGAAGTGAAAGTGACTGTGGAGAGCCCAGACTTCCTTTAGGATGGAAACTGTCCCTTGCCTGGCGACAGGCAGGGTTTGCAGAGGGAGGGTAGGAAGAGGCAACTATCAAGCACCTACTGGGTGCCCGGGGGACTCTTTCAGTCACCACATGTTCATTCAGCATGTCTTCTTGTCAGGCACAGTGCTAGCTCTAGGGGGACCAGCACAGAAGACGTGGTCCCTGCCCTCAAGAAGCTCACAGTCGTGCGGAAGAGACAAATCGAGCAAGTAGTTCCAAGAGGGACAACCTGAACCTGAGCAACAGGACCCAGGAGGCACAAGTCTCTTAACATCCCTATTAAAGAATTATGACCCCATTTTGCAGATGGGCAGCCTGAGGCTCATAGACATTAGAGAAGCATCGTCAGGATTTGAACCACCGACATCTAATTCCACAGCCCGTGTTCTTCCTATGGCTGAATTTAGGATCCGCCATTTGCAGGTCACCAGGGTGACAGCATGAAAACAATTTACTCTTTTATAAGACGTTCATACCCTCAAAGGGTGAAGAGCTGCACAAATGGATCTATTTACTGAGAGTATTAGAAGGGGAAGCCACAGGAAATGGGGGTGGGTGGGTGGCCCCGAGTGTGTCATTCAGTGTTTCAGGGCCTCGGGTTCTTGGGAATGTTACCTCTTTAAGGGGCTGTTAAAAGTTTAAATTAGGGGAGGGCCACCTGGGTGGCTCAGCGGGTTAAGCGGCTGCCTTCGGCTCAGGTCGTGATCCCGGGGTCCTGGGATCGAGCCCCACATCGGGCTTCCTGCTCGGCGTGGAGTCTGCTTCTCCCTCTCTCTGCCCCCCACCCACTACTCATGTGCTCTCTCTCTCTCTCAAATAAGTAAATAAAATCTTTAAAAAGAAAAGGTTAAATTAGATGGTAGACGTGAAAAGTAGTCTGTGAACTCAAACCACTGTTCTCATGCTTATTACTATTACTACTTTTCAGCTTGGAAGACAGAGCACCTCCCTTGGGAGCACAGGGCAGGGGTGCTTGCTGCCCAGTTTGAATGATTTGAGTTCCCTAGTGGCAAGCTTCCTCGCCCATCACACAAGCCACTGTGTGCAGAGGTCACCTGGCCGCCTTCACGTTGCCCTGTGGGTATCTGGGCTCGGTGAACTGTGCAGAAAGCTGCCCCCCCAGCAGCTGCCCTGCCATCAGTCAGGGAGAAGCAGCCCTTTGCCTCTGGCCCGGTGGCCACGTGTGTTCTGCCAGCATCCATGGAAATGAGACCGGCTAGTTTGCACTGAGAGGAAAATCTCCAGTACTTTGTTGTTCTTCACAGTGCTATCTTCATCTCCTGTTGCTGAGTTCACGGATGGCCACGAACTCAGCGGCTTAAAACAACACAGGTTTTCTTTAAAAAAAAAAAAAAAGATTTTATTTATTTATTTGACAGAGAGAGAGACACAGCGAGAGCAGGAACACAAGCAGGGGGAGTGGGAGAGGGAGAAGCAGGCTTCCTGTGGAGCAGGGAGCCCCATGTGGAGCCCGATGCGGGGCTCGATCCCGGGACCCTGGGATCATGACCTGAGCCGAAGGCAGACGCTTAACCGACTGAGCCACCCAGACTCTCCTATAGGTTTTCTATCTTACAGAGTGCTGGAGGGCAGACACTCCAAATGGGTTTCCTTGTGCTAAAAACAAGGAGTCTGAGGGCTGCAACCCTTGCTGGCGGCTCTAGGGGAAAATCTGTTCCCTTGCCTTCTCTGCCTTCTAGAGGCCACCCGCATTCCGTGGCTTGTGCCTCTCTCCTCCATCTTCTTTTTTTTTTTTTTTTCAAAGATTTTATTCATGTATTTGAGAGAGAGAGAAAATGAGAGACAGAGAGCACGAGAGGGAGGAGGGTCAGAGGGAGAAGCAGACTCCCCGCCGAGCAGGGAGCCCGATGCGGGACTCGATCCAGGGACTCCGGGATCATGACCTGAGCCGAAGGCAGTCGCCTAACCAACCGAGCCACCCAGGCGCCCCTTTCCTCCATCTTCTTGTCACTCCAGCTCTCCTCTTACTTATAAGGACACTGGTGTCTACACTGGGCCTCCCCAGATAATCCAGAATAATCTCCCCATCTCAAAACCAGCTGATTAGCACCCTTAATTCTACCAGCAACCTTAATTCCTCTTGCCCCAGTAGCATACCGTGTTCACAGGTTCCAGGGATGAGGATGAGGACATCTTTGGGGGACCATTATTCTACCACAAGCTGTACTGAAAGGACTCACAGAAGTTTGATAGTTGACAGAGGGAAGCCACTTCACAATAGGACATTTACCACAAAACATCCACCTATTTGATTTCTGGCCGCCTCTTCATCAGTCAGGAGAATTTTAACTATCATTATATAATAAATATAGTATGTTTATGAAGTTGCCTATGTGAGAAAGGGCGCTTTGCCAAATTGAGGCCCATCCTCATGACTTTCATTTTGAGGTTCATCTTTAAAACCACCAGATTCCACTAAGTGACTTCACATACATTATATAGCCCAAATTGTAAGTCAGACCGTTCCAGACATGTTCAGCGAAAATACTGATAGCCAGTTTCTCATGACACAATTAAGACCAATGCAAATTTTGTTTTATTGATATGGATTAAGAAACACTTATTTTACATGATCCTATTTTTTGCTTTAGCATAAAGTTAATTCTACCATGGATCAAATCCTATCAGCTTGGTGCCTAATGAGACTTGGAATTCAACAGTAATCTTATGACAAAGTTTAACTGCTATTGCCATTCCAATACATGTGATATGTATATGTAATGCATTTACTATGTGTGCATCTTTTATGTAATGCATTTATTATGGGCAACTATCTCTCTTTTAAGTTAAGCAAAACAAAGTTCTTTCTCATTTTTTCATTCATCCAGTAAATATTTATTGAGTGCCCACTATGTGCTAAGCAATGATGCTGAAGAAATACAAGTGAACGAAACTAAACTCTGCCCTCGTGAAGCTTAATTCTTTCAGGTAGAGGGGGAGACCACCATGGCAGGAATAGCTTCACTGGGTCCTCTGCTCGGGCTCTCACCCAGATGAAATCCAGGTGCTGACTGGGCCTCTCATCACAGGCTAAGCTGGGAAGAAATTCACTTCCAAGCTCCCCTCATGGTTTTGGCCAAATTCATTTCCTCAAGTTTTGGGTTGAGGTTTCAGTTTCTTGCTTGGGGTCATTGTTGGCTCCTAGACGAGGCCACCTGCAGTTTCTTGCCACTTGGGCTTCTCCAACATGACCCCTTACTTTATGACAGCTTTCCTTTTCAAAGACAGCCAAAGAGAGAGTTTGCTAGAAAGACGGAATCTTATACAAAGTAACATAATTATGGGAGTCACATCCCATCACCTTCACCATATTCTATTGGTTACAAGTAAGTCACGGGTCCCCCTACACGTGACAGGAGGATATTATATAAAGCATAAGCACCAGGATTTAGGGATCATGGGGACCACTTTAGGGTCTACCTGCCACATTCTGGGACCCAGGATGAGTCCAAGGGACCAGCCGTTGTGCATAAGGGAAACTCTAGAACATGGCCTCACCCAACCACAATCTGACCACACGTCCAGAAGGCAGAGACGTGGAAATACTTGGTGAGTAGCACTGATGACCTCTACAAACAAATAAGTAAATATACAATATGTTGAGTAATATTAAATGCTTAAGTACTTTATTTTATGTATTTGTTTATATTTATATTTTATTTATTTATAAATATATTTACCTATAAATAAATAAAATAAAGTAAAGGGGAAAGGGCTGATGGAATATGCGAATGTATATCGGTCCACACAGGTTATGCTGCTCTAACAAACATACGGACTCCACTGTGGGTCCCGGCAAGTCTCCGGGGAAATTTGCTCTAGGCAGTTACTCGATAATTCAGGCTACATCCTCCTGTGATCAAACCATCTGGAACATGTGGTCTGCTCTCTTGAAACAGCAGAGGATAAACATCGGTATTATACATTGGCTCTTAAATGCTTTAACCCAGGAGTGACACACGTGATTGTTGCGAAAATTCATTGTCCAAAGTAATAATGGGCAAGGAAGTACAATCTCTGTGTGGGCATGATCAGAAAAGACCTCTCTAATAAGGTGATACTTGGATAGACACCTAAAGGGAGGGAAGGAGTGTCACGTGCCTATCCAGGGAATGAGTGTTTCAGGTGGAGAAGAGTCAGTGCAAAGTCGTGGAGGCTGGTGCATTCTCGGTGTATCTGAGAAATGGCTGGAATAAAGTAAGAAAGACAGGGTAGGAGAGAGATGAGGTGATGGGCAGTCAGATCATGTACAGTCTTGGGTGCTATGGACTTAAGCATCATGGGAAGCCATGAGTAGGTACTGAGTGGAAGTGTGACATCGTCGGGCATACTGAAAGGACCACTCCTGGTTGCTCTGTTCAGAAAACACTATCTCGATAGTTTATCTTTCAAACAAAAAGCCCCTGTACCCTATAATCCAGCATTGGTCAGCTGGAGCATACCGTGCTCTCTTAAACCTTGGCTCTCCCAGAAGTACCTCTGAGATTGGATCTTTGCACTATTTTATTTTTTCTTTCAGAATGTATTAATTCTATATTTCACTTTGAATAATTATTGGACAGAAGTCGCCTTTCCAGTCATTCTTAGAGATCTGATCGCACTTGCAAATGGATACTTTTCAATGACGTGCTTTTTATGATCCCATCAACTTCTGATATTCTGCAGAAAACAGAGAGAGTAGGTATTTGGTTTTCTCCTTCTGAATCCCAGACTGAAAGAGAAGCCTCTATTTGAGCATGCTATTATGCAGCAGAAGGAAAGAGTAAAAGACGAGGGACCATGCAGGGCCTATTAGAGCTTCTCTTGGAAATTGGCACATTGTCACCTTTGCCCACCTTCCATGGCCGAAACAAGACATTAGGCCAAACCTGATGATGGGGCAAGGAATCACAGAGAGGTGCTGTGCACCACAGGGGAGATAGTGGGTGGGATCTACCCTGTGTCCAACTGAAATCAGTCTGATCTGAGACCTCCTTAGGGGTCATCAGCACAGAGTAAAGGCTGCAGCTGAGTGTGGAGTTCTCTAGGGAGGGAGAGAAGGCCCAGGGCCCAGTCTTGTCATTCACTCACAGGGGAATAGCGAGGCCAGGAGAGGAGTTAGGAAACGAGGAGTAATGGGGAGCAGAAGAGAACTTCCAGTGGGAGAATTTATAGTAGGAGAGGTTCAAAAAGGAGGGCTGGTCTGGAGGGTCAGATCTCATGGAGAAGTGGAGGATCCACTGCCTTGATGAGAGATGCCAGATCCCACTGGGGATATCTTAGAGTCACTGACTTCCTGGTTCAGGTCACCAGGATATGGCAACGTGAACAGCAAAGACATAGCTACAACTCAGGGGCGCCTGGGTGACTCGGTTGAGCGTCCGACTGTTGATTTTGGCTCAGGTCATGATCTCAGGGTTGTGGGGTTGAGCCCCTCATCGGGCTCCCCACTCAGTTGAGAGTCTGCTTCTCTCTCTCCCTCTCCCTTTGCCCCTCCCCCCACTCTCACACACTCTCTCTCTCAAATAAATATGGGTCATCTGTGTGGCTCAGTCAGTTAAGCATCCAACTCTTGGTTTGGCTCAGGTCATGACCTCAGGGTGGTGGAATCAAGCCCAGCGTCGGGTTTCCCACTCAGTGGGGAATCTGCTTCCCTCTCTCACCCTCTGTCCCTCCCCTGGACCACACGCACACGCTCTCTCGTTCGCGTGCGCATGCTCTCTCTCTCTGAAATAAATAAAATCTTAAAAAAATAAATAAATAAATCTTAAAAAAAAGATAGCTACAGTTCAGCTTCCGTCTTCTGCTGCTGTGGCCTTTCTCAGACACTTTCCACTCTGCTGTGTACAGGTAGATGTCCTGTCATTCAGGCATTGAACTTTCATTAAGTGCCTTCCGTGGGCCAAGTACTGGACTGAGCATTTTGGTGGGGGAGGGAGAGAGGTGTAGTTCAGGAAGGGATACAAGTTATCAGTAGCTATGCCCAAAGCAGATGCCCAGTGGGAAAGATGTCTAAGGGAGCAAGGAGCCTTGCCCTGCGCCCGAGGTCCTGCTCAGCGGCTGAAGACTGGCATGAACCAGCCTAGGCCTCTCCCAGCTCGAAGATTCCCTGATTGCCCCTGTGTGTTAGGCCAGCTTCTCTCACAGGAATGACTGGAGAAGAACAAAAGGAAACAAAGCAGCAGTATATAAACATCTGATTTTAGCAACAAGGTGGGGTTATGACTCAGTTTATGCTCTTAGCTACAAAAGACACAGCCGAGTCTTACCCAGCTGACTCAAGGCTGTTGGCTCACCTGGGTTTCATGCCACATTAAAGAGCTTGCTGGCCATGTTTTCCCTTTATAATGCCCAACTATCCCAGTTGCCACAGGACTGTTTTGGCTTTATGTCCTGGGCCACTGGGTTGGCTGATCACCCGCCATCATCCCTTCTAGTGAATTCTGCAGTGAACTGCAAGGAACTGGTGTGGCAAAAACATGGATTTTAGTTAGCACCATGTGTGTGCTATTTGACTTCCAAGCTGCGTGATCTTAGAGGAGTTACTCATTATTTTAAAATGCAGATAATATTTGCCTCATGGGTTTGTTATAAAGTTCTCACCTCCCTTTGCTCCATGTCACTGGTCTCCGCTTTCGCACTTCCTGTTCCCTCTGTCCGGAAGGCATATTCTCAGATGGGCTCTTTCTTGTCATTCAGGTCTCTGCCTACCTGTTACCTCTTCCCAAGGTCTTCCTGACCCCTCACTCAGGAGGACCTCTCCCAATGCTCCAGGGGGCTCTTTGTCTTGTCCCCATCTGATTTCCTTCCTAGTGCTGAACACGATCTGGAATTGCCTCGTTTATTTATGACCAAGGGTGGCAGCCTTCTAAAATGGCTTTCCCAGATCCCCATTTGCTGATATTCATCCCTCCCCCTGAGTGTGGGCAGGACCTAGGGACTTACTTCTACCAAATGGAATATGGCAAAGCGATGGGATGTCACTTCTGAGCTTATGTTCTAAAAGAGCGTAATTTCTCTCCCTCTCCCGCTCTCTCTCTCTCTCCTTGCTTGCTCTGATGAAGCTGTCGGAATGGACAGGTGGATGTGGCCAAACACTGAGGCAGCCTGTAGCCAACAACCAGCAAGATAGCACACCAATGAGCTTGGAAGTAAGTTCTCCCTCAGTGGAGCCTTAACGGGACTGCAGTCCCAGTCAACACCCTGATGGCGGCCTCGTGAGAAACCCCGAGGCAGAAGTCCCAAGCTAAGCCACAGAAACTGTGTGGTAATAAATGTTGTCATTTGAAATCACTGAATTCTGGGGTGATTTGTTATGCACCGATAAATAAATAATTAATATGCAGATATATTGTTTATTTCCTCCTCTGGAGTGTTCGCACCATGGCAGAAGGGACCATGCCTATCTTGTTCACTTTGGTATGCCAGAGCAAAACACATAATCTGGCACATGAGAGATGCTCGATTTTTTTTTTTTAAAGATTTTATTTATTTATTTGAGAGTGAGAGAGCACAAGAAGGGGGAGCGGGAGAGGGAGAAGCAGACTCCCCGCCGAGCAGGGAGCCCGATGCGGGACTCGATCCCGGGACTCCAGGATCATGACCTGAGCCGAAGGCAGTCGCTTAACCAACTGAGCCACCCAGGCGCCCGAGAGATGCTCGATTTTATTGAGTGAGCAGAGCATGAGGTCACAGGCTACCTACGGAGCATGCCAGGACCAATGAAATAAAAATTTGTTGAATAAATGAGTGATGCTGCAACTAATTGTGAGGGGCTAGGAAAAGAGAGAGACGCTGGGCTGACTTATCTTGAACTATCGAGTGCGTAGGCCCCTACCGTGGGCTCAGATGTTGAATGAATAAGTTCCTCAATGAACAAACAGAGGGAGAGGTTTGGTTTAGCGACAGACTGGAAGTGGTGGGCCTGGTGTTGACACGAGGAGCGTAAAATGCCAGCACGATGTCTAATAGGCACTCAGAAATAAGTCTAGCTTTTCACAGAATATGAAGCGAGAAAAACAGAATAGTGTATATATCCCATTTTTTAAAACACACAGACACACACGCGCATACACACACACACACAGACGCACGCAAACACATACACGCGCATACACACACGTGAGCATACACACACACACGTGCACACACACACAGTTTGGAAGGAAACATACCAAAATGTTAAGTGCTTCTTGATGGGTGGTAGGATTATAATGATTTTCTTTTCTTTCCTTTCGGTTATTCATATTTTCTACAGAAAGAACAAACAATAACAGTATTTCTGCTTAAAAAGCAGGGAAATGATGAATTTAAAAGTCAGTCTTATGTAAGCCACTGCAGATACAGGGGTGAAGGTGATAAGCCAGTGAGGAGAGCAGAGAGGACAGTGGGTGCTGAGGGCATTATCCCTCGTCATTTCCAAAGCAAAGTTTCTGGTTGGGTCGGAGCACAGACATCTGGTCTTGGCTGTCATGTATGGCCACCTTCCACGCTGCCAGGCTCACTCTGGCCCATCCTGACAGCCAGTTTTCTCGGAAACATTTCTCCACCTGCCCCTCAAGTCCCTTTCCTGCCCCCACAGCGGCCTAGCCGTTGTTCTTCCCACCCCCGCCTGTGGCCTGCCTCCTGCGGGCGGCCAGCTTCCGCAGCCCCTGCAGGCGGCCTCCACTCGACAGCTCCAGCGACGCCCCAGCGCCGTTCCCAGCGTCCCCCTGGGCGCAGCCAGCGTGAGAAACCGTGGCCATGGACACCGCTCCCGCCTTCCTCTCAGCCCGCCGCAGAACTTGATTAGACTTTCACTTCCCATCAGGAAGCCAGCATTTTACCGCCGTGTAACTACAACCTGTTATTCAAGGTTCGGCTTCGAATTAATCCAGCAATGACCCCTTTCATGGCTCCCAAGGTTTGGGGCATTCGAGTTACTATGGCAAACGGTTTGTTTGTTTGAACAGCTATTCAGTAGTTGACATGCATTTGTGCCCATGACTAACATTTATGTTTTTCTGAAATAAAATCAAGGTAGGGGGCACACACCGTGTTTCGGAGCCAGCTTAGGCTCCTGGGCAGGCCCATGATCCCCATTAGCTAAGGGGGGGCCTGAGCTCCCCGGTATATGGAAGCCTGGAGGGGTGAGTGCTGGGTACCACAGGGACTCAGCGCTGGATTTTGAGCAACTCCCAAGGATTAGCCCAAACGGCAGGGCCCCAAGTCAGACCACGACTGGCACCGCAGGTCTTTTCCCCAGAAGGAGACCCACGCCCTGTTGCCCTCCCTGGGGTTTTTGACACCAACATTTCTCCAGTTAGGAGAGAACTAAAGAAACCATCCCCAAGTCTGTATCCTGTTGGTTTAACATCAACGGTGTTCAGCAATATCCGGCGCCCCGCTTTCGGACACATGGAAGTCCTTATGCGCCCCCCCAACCGCGTGGGACCACGTGACCAGCTCTCACCAACGCGCTGTGAGAAGTGGCGCTCGGTGAGTCGCCGCTGGGCGCGAGCACGGGAGAACGGGCTGCATCGTCCCAGCGCTTCCTTCCAGGGTGGAGACGGCGGAGCGGCCGGAACGGCCGAGTCACACGAGAGGGCCTCGGAACCTGTTTGGGGATCAGTTGGTTACTGCCGCTTATAACTCAGCCTATCCCAACGAATACCAACTCAATTCTGAATTTTTACCTGTTATTTTGATGTAATGAAATTTCCTAAATGAAAGCAGGAAGGCAAACAAGTGGCTGGTTTGGCTTCCGTAGGACTGTGGATCGAGAACACACGATGGACTGGGGGGGAGCCTGGCCTGACCCAGCACTGCTTGCTCCTTTTCTTTTAATACTGAATGTAGCCCGAGGGCTCGCTTCCCACTCCAGCGGAGGCCACAGTGCTCCGTCCGTTCCTTCCATCGTTTCCAAGATTTTAAGTAAGTTCTACATCTACAGTGAAGGCGTACACATGGGACTGGCCAGATGAGGGGACACTGGGCAAAGTTTTCAATTATTTTTAATTTACAAATTAATTTTCCTTTATAAGTAATACATACATTCTACATCCATAAATAATACATTATATTTTACTGACCTCTGTACTCTAGTGGGAGGATTAAATGGCTCTAATATCTAGGTCACACAGAAATTATTATTTTGAAATGTTAATTTGAGTTGGCGTAAGTCTCACATGTATTTTAACAAAGTTGTATTTTAAAGGTGACTTTTATAAACTTGTCTAGTATTTCGATTCATCATAATTAGACTGCTTTGCATTTTGTATGCTGGCTATACGAGTATTTAAAGACATTCTTATGTGCCTTTAATCCTAACCCACGTAATTACCACATACCTCATTTTATAGGATTTTTATTGGGGAATGCTTAGTGAAAGTTTCACTTAGCCTTTTCCTTAAAATTATATCTTTTTATAGCACGATGTAACTTTTATTAGGACTTCAGTATTCGTTTTTAACATGCTTACTTTTCCCCACTGTTAAAGAAAATATTTCCCTTCAGATTTAATTAAAATTTTGGGAGATAGAGTAATAAATAGTAATACATTCCTACAATAGACAATACAAAAAAAAGATACAAAAAAGAAAAACCGGGCGCCTGGGTGGCTCAGTTGGTTAAGCGACTGCTTTTGGCTCAGGTCATGATCCCGGAGTCCCTGGATCGAGTCCCGCATCGGGCTCCCTGCTCG
>NC_138370.1:62566353-62587252 GCF_054177405.1 Leptonychotes weddellii
CAACTTGCATTCCCACCAACAGCGTAAGAGGGTTCCCCTTTCTCCACAACCTCTCCAACCTTTGTTGTTTCTTGCCTTATCAATTTTTGCCATTCTAACTGGTGTAAGGTGGTATCTCAATGTGGTTTTGATTTGAATTTCCTGATGGCCAGTGACGTTGAACGTTTTTTCATGTGTCTGCTGGCCACTTGTATGTCTTCTTTGGAGAAGTGTCTGTTCATGTCAAGACCCACTTCTTTACACCAGATACTTCCTAGAGGAATCAAAACTTCCGACAGAAGCACCATTCACAGCTCAGTATAGTTACATACCTGCCTCTCCCTGTGCAGCAGATAGGCTGCTTCCAATGCCAGCATCGGTCTTACAAATTTCCCCAGGATTTTCCTGTATACACCAGTTTCTGACATCGATGTCACTGCTCAGCTCAGACCTTTCAAATTCACTGCACACAAGTTTTAATTCACTCTGTTCAGAAGGCCTAGAAGAACCACAAAAAGATCACATTTGAATGTTATCATCCATCCATCCATCCTTGCTTTCTAGGAGACTTATCAGAGGTGAAAATATGAACCTGGGACAACTCAAGACCTCTGTTCTTAGGGTTTTGACTGAGTAAGAGGATATCAAAAAGACAAAGATTTTGCTGTTTTAGAACTACAATCAATTTGGAGCTCATTTAATCGACTTCCTAGTTCACAGTGAGAGGAATAAAACTCCACAAGGTTAAATGAGTCCTTCTATCATCTCATAAGTGGCAAGTCCATGACCAGAACCCAGGACTCTTGGCCCGTCTTCCTTGGCTTTAGCATAACGTATGATTCTCAGTAGATGAACCTACTCCCTGGTGTCTGGGGGTTAACTTAAATCTTATCTCATCCATTCATTTAGCAAACATTTGTTGAATGACTACCACGTGCCATGTATTGTTAGGAAAGGTGTAGCATTTACAAAGCATTAAGTTCTTTCCCTAAGGAATTCATGGCCCCATAAAAAACATCTCTCTACTAGACCGTGAACTCCTTGGGGGAAAGAACTGTAATGGTTTTGCAAATGGCTAAACATTTAGAAATGGTAGAGGATGCCACAGGAGTTTGCAGATGGCTACTCACAAGGTCCAATTTCAGTAGCTCGTGGCAGGTTTGTAGGATGGCAGTTACGAAGACAAAACGTGAGCCATAGCACATGATTTCACCAGTTTCTTTTTTTTTTTTTTTTAAAGATTTTATTTATTTATTTGAGAGACAGAGAGCATGAGAGGGAGAAGGGTCAGAGGGAGAAGCAGACCCCCCGCTGAGCAGGGAGCCCGATGCGGGACTCGATCCCGGGACTCCAGGATCATGACCTGAGCCGAAGGCAGTCGCTTAACCGACTGAGCCACCCAGGCGCCCGATTTCACCAGTTTCTGACCACTCAAGGTAAAGAGTATAATAGATACAAGCAAGAGCCAAGGAAACAGACAATCTGACAACCACGTACTTCTTAAGCATCATGTTCCCAGAACATTACGATTAGCTACAAGATACTTAACAGTTCTATGTTAACAACTTGTTTCTTTAGCATGTCAGAAATCTGCTTATAGAAATATACCATGACACTTAATTGGTGAAATTCCACTTGATTTTTGTATTTTCCTGTATGTTCTTACCAGAAAAACATAATACTTTATTTTTTAAAAAGACTTTATTCATTTATTTGACGGAGAGAGAGAGCGAGCATGCACACAAGCAGGGGGAGGGGCAGAGGGAGAGTAAGAAGCAGGCTCCCTGCTGAGCAGGGAATCCAACGTGGGACTCGATCCCAGGACTCCGGGATCATGACCTGAGCCAAAGGCAGACACTTAACCAACTGAGCTACCCCGGCACCCCCAAAATGTAGTATTTTACAGTGATCTAAATCAATTTGTTTTATGAAAATACATGTAAAAAGAATATAAGGTGTAACTTTCTATAAGATACCACATTGCAGTTTTTAAATAATTTAGCCTAAATTAAAAGGACAATTACCAATCAACAGTTAGTATTTGGTATTAACAACAAACTAACAACATCTTTGCATTTTGCTGTTGCCCAGTGTGAGCTAGGGACCTTGGAGCTGCCTGACCGTTCTCCAGCAGAGTATACAACACAACACTGCTGAATCACCAGCTCTGAGCTCCAGATCGCAGCCACCTCAGGGACCTAGGGACAGACGCCGTGAGCAGCACCAAATATGTCTCCCACCCCATGGTCCTCGCCTCCACGTGAGCTGTGCTGCCCAAGTCCCCTTCACACAACAAGCGCGACTGCAGCAAGGTGGGGCTTCTTCCACAGGAAGATTTGGAGCCACAAAAGAACAATTTGACAGAAACACATACAAATACCTAGCTGAGCCTACAAGAAAGAAATCCCCAGATGCCAGAACTCAAAAGAAGAAAAAGCCAGAGAGGTGAGGATGGAGGGATTACTCAGGAGGGGCTGGGTTTTAATTCCGCGCTCAAGGACAGTCACATACAGGAGTCGGGGACCTCGAACTGTTCCCTAAATAAAAGTAGGGTCCTTGAAGGAAGCACTGTCAGTGCAAGAGACACCGGAAAAGCTCCATCCATGGACTTAGGGAGGAAAAGGCAGGAGAAAGCATCTCTACTGGAGGCTCTCGACTTGGGCACATGTTGGGTGTTTAGAAGTCTAACCCAAGAAATCAAAATTCAGAGACTATACCACCAGATGGATTTGGAGTCAGAATGTATGCACTACAGGGGCGCCTGGGTGGCTCAGTCGGTTAAGCAACTGCCTTCGGCTCAGGTCATGATTCCAGGGTCCTGGGATCAAGCCTGGCACAGGGCTCCCTGCTCAATGGGGAGTCTGCTTCTCCCTCTGCCAAACCCCCACCCCCATTCGTGCTCTCTCTCTCTCTCAAATAAATAAAATCTTAAAAAAAAAAAAGAATGTACGTACTGACCTGTTGAAAAAAAAAATGGGATTCCCACATAAACACTATCCAGTGCTTTCATTTTACTAATAAGAAAATGAAAGCTTAGGGAGATTGAATGACCTAAGGAGGCAAGGTTTCCAAAGGAGAATACCAATTCTGGCTCTGCCCCTTACCAACTCTGGGGCTTTCAGCAAAACACATGCCTCGGCCCCTCACTCCCAGAAACGTAAGAACCTAGCTTCTGGTGACTCTTCTCTTTCACTACGGGACCCCTTGGGCGAGGGTAACGCTGGGGAGGGGAGGCCTGCCGGCACCCATCTGTTTCCTCCGTCACCTGCCCCACAAACGCTCCTGCACTTCACAGGCAGAATGAAAGGCCGGGCACAGAGGGGACCTTATGCATTTTCTTTAAAACCTCCCATAGCTTTGAGCATTTTTTAAGGTAAAAACATGAAAAATCTATTCACTTTAAGGTATTTTAATAATATAAATGAAAACATAACAAGAATACATATTAATTTTAATAACGTACTTTTACATTAATACTCTATTCTCAGTATCTGACATCGCAAAAATAAGACTAAATGATAACAGCTAAGTGTAAAATTACAGAGTAAAAAATAGATGAAAATTTTAAAAGGATTGTAAAAATTAACACACCTCAAGACCTGAGCAGCACCCCGTTTCTTTTTACGACACGTTCGACTTTTATTCCAACTTAAATTTTGTAAATTTCCTTCTTTTTTCTCCTGAAGCTTCTTCTTCCTATAAGGATCTTCTTGCTACAGAGAAAAAAGAAACCTTAAATGAAGGTTTAAACTGACTAAATATACATTTAAAACCTTTTTTTTTTTTTAACTTTTGAAGACCAACTCCATACAAATTCAGAATGTTCCAATACTGGTGAAAATGGAGACATACATTTCTCAATCTCCAGTCTGTTTTCATTCCCCTTCTTTCTCTACCTCCCTCAATCTCTGCAAAAAGAAGAAACATTGTTGCCTTCAGAATTCCAAAGGGGCTATAAAGGGAAAACATCTGTTGGCAATTTAGGGTCAGCTTGCTGTTAACTTCAGCAGCAATAAATTCTCCAGCGTTCACCTGTTAATTTGGTATGTGCAATTCACATGAATTACTACTGAAGAAAAATCATGTAAAAACTCAACGTAGGAATAATTTGTGTATTTGTTTTTATTTGTTTACAGAAAAACTTTAGGAGACAGCCAATCTCCACTGAGTGTGCCAAATAGTTTAAGCTTTTGTAAATAAGAATATGCTTGATGTTTTTTAAATGTGGTTTTGAAAAACTTAATTTAGCATGAAATACTATGTATCTATAAATTATATATAGTATATGTGTGTATATATACATATAGATAAGTGTGTATGTGTGTGTGTATATATGTAATTGTTAATTTGGGCCTTTTCCTTTTATGTTCAGCAGTCTGTTAACTGGACAGAGGGCAGGAGGATCCCCTGCCCATTAGCATTCTGAAGTAGCTCCTGCCCGGAATCCTCTTGCACTCTCTCCCTCTTTTCCTTCCACCACTCTGCCCCTTTAAAGCAGAGGCACCGTCAGCAGGTGGGAGGTGGTACAGAGCTCACAAATTGAGACCCCAGGGCTTGAAAAATGCATCCTTCAGGGACCTCCCAGAGGCAAATCCCCTAGCTCCCAGAGTCCTCTTCCTACTGACCCTTAGGATTCACATTTCATAAAGAATAAAGACTGGCTCATTTTACCTTCTTTTTCGAGAAGGTTGGTCCTGAAATCAGAGTAGGAATGCATGATGTTCTAACATACACTTGCCTGACACACATGACTTGGAAGAAGAAAAAGAAAAGGTTGCATTCAAATGCCTATGTGTTACATATCTGGGGTACCGAAAGCCTCATGTATCTATTAAAGCAGCAGGCTTATTACAATAAATACTAGAAATAAAATGAAATTGTAACTGTACATGTGGTGGGAGAATGGGATTTTTGTTTTTTTCTTAATACTCCTTTAGTTTCTCCCCCAGTAAGTAGGTATTAACTTTTTTCTGATTCTGAAGCTATTTTAAAAACGTGACAAGTTAAACACACAAAGCCCTATCTTAGAGGATCTTAATGCTAACTGCTCAGGTGTGATGCTAAACAAACACATTAATAGCATATGATCAGACATTCTCCAAAGTTAAAGGTTAGCTATATACCATATTTATTCGTGTACTGGTCCCTGTATATTTCTAGCTTTGGGAGAGAAAGGGATTCCCCTTTCCTTGGGCCAAGAAAGGCTGTTCAACACAGCAAGTCCTTGAGCCTTTCTGTTCCTCCAGAGTCACATACAAAGAAAGGACCTGTCTCTAAGTGGGGTCAGAGAAAGAGTGAACTGGTCAGTAGTCACTCTGACACTTGGCTGCCTCTCTCCACTCAGTCTGGTGAGAGCTGTCATCCTGTGCAAACAAGAGGGACTACAGAGACGTGGGACCGGGCGGTCAGAGGCATGGCTACTGCCTCTGAATTAGCCAGAGTGATTACCAGAAGAGTACTCGGCACGCTAGACTCGGGTGCATGGAATGACCGAGAAGCAGCGTCCACGAGCAAACAAAGCGGGGGACAGAAGGAGGGTGTGGACAAAAGAGGGAAGAGATAGAGGACATATGGAGGAGTGCAAAACTAATGAATGGCCTTTGTGTGTGTGTGCACACGCGTGTGTGGCAGGGAGAGGGGGTTGGGAAGAACAGCACTGAGGAGGAAGGGCCCCAGTCTTGGGGAGAACAGGCCAGCCCTGGACGTAGCAGATGGTGGGGGGGAGGGAGGCAGGGTGAGGACACCAGAGACCCAAATCAACAGACCTGTCAAGAAATGAGAGGGAGAATAAAGGGAGAAGTTGGCTCTTTCCTTTTTGGTGGGGAGGGTGTCACACAGAGAGGGAGGCGGGCCCAACCAAGAGAAGAGTCCAGGTAGAGTTGCAAGTAAGAACATAGCTCTGAGGCCAAACAGCCTGAACTGAAGCTCAATCCAGGCTTTTTACTGGCTGTGCGATCTTGAGCAAGTTACTCAGCTTCTCTCTGCCTCAATTTCCTGCGTCTTCCAGCAGGCTGTTGTGAGGAGCAAATAACCTGACACACAGCAAGTACTTTATAGAAGACGTCTTATTCTCACATGATTGAATTATTTGAACTAGTGAAGTTCTCGGAAGTCCCTGATAGAAGGGACAATTTTGCTGATTACAGGGTGGGCAAATAAAAAGATTTCCTAAAACTTTAATAAAAGCAAACAAAGAAATCAAAGGAGAGAAATCAGACTGACTCCACAAACAATCTTTAAGCTGCTGTATAGAAGTAACAGCAAATAAAAAATAAGAGAGTAGGGCAGACTAAGAAAAAAAACCAGACGCAGTTTGAAGGCAGAGTCAATACCATGCCATATGTTCTGACGGAAAATAAGAAAAACACGGGCAATAGAAAAGTGGGCAAAGCACATGAAATGCAAATTCACAAAAGAAATACAAAAGGCTAAAAAACCATGAAGACTTTATCCAAAATATTTAATAATAAAGTATGTTTTTAGGAAAGGGAAATTATAGACCAGCTTGTATCTCCTCTTTCCATGCTGGTTTTAAAAAACACGAGTGTGTTTATACTGCATGTTTGCGCCTGCAGACATGATGAGAGGGGCTGGGGAGGGGGAGGCCTGGGGAGGGGGAGCCCTGGGGAGGCAGTGCCCTTAAAAGAGTCTGCCTCTGAGCAGTGCAAGCAGAACTGGGTGAGACATTCACTTCCAAATTTATGAAAAAAGAAAGAAAGAAAAGGAAGAAAGAAGGAAGAGAGGGAGGGAGGGATTTCAGGGGTAGGATTTCGGATGGATGATTTTTTACTTGTTTTTCAGAATTTTACAAAAAAGGAAATGAAGGAAAGTGCTCACTTCTCCCTGGTAAGAGATGCAAACTGAAAAGAAAACCAAAACACAGTCATTTCCCCAGCATGCTGACCAAGACTTTGCAAGAAACACAGCATGGTGCTGGTGGGAGCAGAGGAAGTCAGCGTTGTCCCACAGCATCATCTCATCAGTGCGAATGAGAATCAGGACCACCTTTCCAGAAAGCAATCTGGGATACACAGGAAGACACTCTTTAATTCTGCTTCTAGAAATCTCTAACAAGGATATATCAGGTATACAGGGAAGACTTAAGAACAATGTAGTTCATCGTAGTGCTATTTATGAAAATAAAGCTGTAAATAACTTTAATGTCTGACTGCAAGCGAATGGTTTAGGATTAGGGCATAGTTAAATGATGGAATGTTATATAACCACTGGAAACAAAGTTCCCCTTGTTCTGAACATGAGAAAATGTGGAATTATAACATTATTAACAAAGCTACATATACATAATGATGGTCCTGAGTTTTTTTAAAAGTTGCATAAAGAAACAGAATGCAGAAAAATGCACAAAGTGGTTCATTTTGTATAGACTTTTCTCCCCCCCTTCATGCTTTTATAATAATCATGAATTCCTTTCCTAAGGGAAAGAAAAATCTGCTTTAAAAAAATAAACAGCAGGGCTAGGGTTAAAATTTAGTTTGTAGCTCTCAAATCTGGGCTTCAACCTTCTCTGCCAATAAATCTAGAGGAATGTTCCCCATGTACTATGGACAGATTTATACAATTTTCTAAGCTGCAAAGTTAGGTCCTAAGAATGTACAAGAAAAACAAACATTGAGTACTGCCCTTGGGAATGTGTTTATTGAGAATGATTTCTCCAAATGAACAATGAAATGGAAAGCACACTCAGGATTTTAAAGAAGAGCTTTTTGCAAAACGGGGAGTGAGTCACGGAGACAGCAAAAAAAAAAAAAGTTGGGGACTATGGTCCCCCAGATCCTCTGGCTCGCTGCAGCCTTCCTGCAGAGCTGGTGGCCATCTTTAGCTGCACAGGTCTCTCTTCCATGGGCTCCCGGACCAGAAAAGAAAGGAGGGGCTTATGCGACCCCTGGGACTGTGCACAAGTCAAGTCTGTGCTCCCGGGATAGAGAGAGAAAAGACAAGGCCCGTGCCCCCAAAGGTGGAATGGTGGAGATATGCAGAGAAGAAAACAACAGGAAGAAATTAAGAAACCTGCCATAAGAAAGGGCACAGGGGTAGAGGGCTGAGTCTGGCATGGGGGCCTCGGATGGAGTCTGAAGCCCAGGAATGGTGCCCACTCGTGGCAGCACCACACAGCAGGGCTCCTGGGTCCACCTCCTCCTGATGGCCCTCAGATGGATGGACGGACTTGGCATGAGTTCCACCTGCTCTGCCCAGCACACAGGCTTTGCAGCCACTGAGTCATCACTTCTCACTGTTGGTTTGCATCTCATGGCAGGGCAACATGGAAGTCTCCAAAGCCCCTAGCAAGAGGCTGCTAAGTTCCAATTCTTAACTTCACCCATTCCCTCCTACCTCAAATTCAATGACTTCTTTCTGCTCCTGAAAGCACAGCCCATCGTAGTCTCATGGCCTCGCTTTCTGTACATCTGGTATTCCCGCACCCTCGGGCCATCTGCAGATTCACCACCACCCGGGTTCACACTGGGGCCCCGCTCTTCTTCCTATGCCCACACACCTCAGAGAACTCGGGGTCACCTTTCAGTTCTAACCTCCACAGGCACAGCTCCCAAATCTCAAGCTCCAGGCCCGAGTTTGCCATGTAAGCTCTGGTTCCGTATCTCCCACTGTCGGTCACGATCACACACAGTCATTCCCTTTGTACTGACCCCTTGTCAGCTCTTGGTACGTGAGCTACTCCAAGCACTTACCATGTTAACTCAGCCGCTCCTCACAACCCTAGGATGTAGGCACGCTCTCAGTACCCTCATTTGTCAGATAAGGAAACTGCGATGTTAAGTAACTCGCCCAATGTTATAGAGCAAATAAATGACGACCAGGATTCAAACCCAAGAGGTCTGGCTGCAAAGTCCATGCTCTTAATATGCAACACTGCTTTGAGAAACATAAAAATGAACTCATTGCGTAAGTCAGAATTCCCCCATCTTCTCGTTAGCCAGACTTAAAACTTAGGAGTTATTTTTGCAAATGGTTATATAAGAAAAAATAGTTCCTCTCCTTTATGCAATTAGGGAAGGGGAAATCCTGTTAGTTTTTCTTCTAAACTCTTACCTACTCTTCCTGTCCTTCCCCAAACACAGCCTTACGTCACACCTCCCAGTAGAGTAATAGCCTCCTTGTTAGAAGAGAGCTGGTGTCCTTTTCGGCCTGCTCCAACCCAGCCTCCAAAACACTCACACTGATCCTCCAAAAATGCATTATTCACACATTCATTCAAGCATTTACTAAACGGCACTTTAGGATCTCTATAACAGGCATTCTGCCCGTCTTTATAAACCTGAATTGAAAAAGATTCAGTTATGACCTTCAAGAAAATCACAGCCTCCAGGCTGTTTTCCACTGGTTACCCACCACCCTCCCTCCCTCCACCCCCCAGCCCAGAAACCTTCCCTAGCTCCCTATCCTTTGCATCAGGGTCTCCCCAATTGGCCACCCTCAAGCTAAATCCTCCGAGAAGACATTCTGTTTGGACATATGTGCTTTTAGGAATTTGACTCTGAAGTTCCTTAGCGGGCAAGCGACCATGGTCTGCTTCTCTGCAAGCATCATCACTTCCAACTGCTGGGCTCACCTAGTTCACCATCTGTGCTTCCAGCTGAGATCGAGTGGAGAAGTACAAACTTGGAATTGGGTGAGCCAAGGCCTTCGCCATCTGGAACGACTCCCACTCTTGCTTCACATTCCTGACTGAGCCTCTTCCCAAAGAGGATTTCCTACTGCTCCTGATTATGCCATGGGGTTCAGTGGGGCCGCTGCCCACCTTCCCTTCTCTGCCTGTCCGTGTTTCTATCTCCTCTAGGAGCTTTCCGTGCCCGCTGCAGGCTAAACTGACTTTCTACTCTCTGAAATCCCTTCCACTCTGTACGGATTGGGGCACTTGACTACTTAGACATAACGTGTCCTTCTTAAAAGCCTGCAAATTTCCAGTTGGGGATGTCTAGGATATATTTATTTTGCATCATTTTCATGTTATTTAAATGAAAAATTCTTGTTTGTTATAAAGTTTAAGCAAAAATGCAGAAATATGAAGAAGGAAAAAGATCATCCCAAATCCCACCACTCAGAATAACCACAGTCTGCCATCGATTATTTGGCAAATCTTGTTTTTACCAACTCTCTGTGAACTTACAGACACGTTAGGATGGCAAGACAGACAATGGGAATAATTTATAACACTGGACAATGTATTATTTTTTTTAGTATATGTGCTGCTGAAGTGAACACGATGATGTATTATTTTTAAATAAAAATTTAAGGTTCGGTTTTATTTGAATTTAACATAAACTGAAGTAGAACCCAAGGAACTGCCAACTTTCAAGTTAATTGTTTCTTCTCCACATGATACATTAGTTCCTTAAGGATCTCTCTAAAGTTAAGCAAAAGACCATGAAAGACATTTTCCTAAGTTTTCACCCTGTTAAACGATATGTTCAGTTTTACATAGTATTGACTCTCCACCAAGAAAAATAAAATTAAAACTCATTGTCACCTACCATGCAATACCACCTCCTGTTTTTGCAGCTTATGTTACTTTTTTGCTTTATTAAAGTTGTAATATATGCAATCGGTTCTGGAATTATAATTGCCAACTGTTTAGTCTTAGTTCTGGATATAAAATGGATAGAAATCTCAACAACAGACCATTAACACAGCTTCTTTATTTTTACTTGCGCCCTGGGTCTTTATTTTTACTTCTATCTTGGTTGGCTAAATTTCATTAACTTCATTTTTTAAGAAAGACTCATGGTGAGTTCACTTGCGTTTAAGGATCCCTGCCTTGCTGCCTTTGTACTTGAGTGTCAATTTGTCTGGAATGTTCTTGTTCACATTTTTATTCTCTCAAAGATATGGCTCCACTGTTCCATGGCATTAGATGTTTCTACAAAGTCTGAGGCAACCCTGAGTTGGTGTTTTTCCATCTTCCCGCCTTTGCACCATTCTTTATGCATTAGTATCAATAATTTAGCCAAGCTGCGCCTATGTCCATTATTACGTATCAATTTTTCCTGGTATACACAGTGTGCCCTTTCATCTATAAATTCAATTCTTCCCTCGTGTCAGGAAAATATTCTTCTATTACATCTCTGAATACCTTTCAGATCCATTTGTTGGGCCATTTACTTAAACATTCATTATTCTTATGTTGGACAGCTTTGTCTTTCTTTGTCCCATATCTAAATGTTTCCAGCTCTTCAATTTTTTCCCTCACACTCACCCTGATTATCTCAAAGCCTTTCTCAGGGTCAGCAATTCTATTTTTGGCAACTGTCTGTGAAATGTCATTTGGGTCTTTCTTCATTTATTTACTTAGCTATATAATATCTCTTTTAACCTCATCCTAGTATCTTAATTTGCCTTTTAAAAAAAACTATTTTATTGAGTTCATTATCTATAGTGTGAAGTATTCTCAGAGTTTCCTTCCAGTCTCTGGATAGGTTTTCTTCTAGATTAGGATCTTTTTTTTTTTTTTTTTAATGTAATGTATTTTACTGGATAAAAAAAATTCAGTTGCGAAACACAATGTTGCTGTTACACATTCATTACATATTCAGTTGACAATACACAAATATATATATGTATGTGCCAAGTTGTGTGTTTCTTATACAGATGAACTCAGGTGTAGATGGCGAAACTTTGTTCTTGATTTGCTATGTACATGGGATAGGAAAAAACAGATTAGGATCTTTACCTGTCTTCTGTGTTCTACTCCTCTCATTCACTTTTACTGTGTGTGTGTGTGTGTGTGTGTGTGTGTGTAACAGATGGTATGTACCAGCATAGTTAGAATGCTGTTTTTTTTCATACTGGGCTTATACTAATACACAAATACCTCTGTTCTGATGTAAAGTAGGTAAATTCTCCTGAATGCCTTTCCCACCTTTACGTTGGACCTGTCTGCTTTCACCTACGAGATACAGGGCTCAGTTCTATTCTCCAGATGCTTTTCACTAGCCTACACTGGCAGGAAGGTGCAGGGCTTGCCAGGATGGTGTGCAACAGTGCTCTCTCTTCTGGGGTTCTGTTGTACTAGGGCCCCCTCACCTGAGCTAGACAGGCATCCCTCTCCTGTGGATTTTGGCTTAATGCTTCCAGTGCAGCAAGAGCAGGTCCAAAAATGGGTGTTGGGTAACAACCAAAGAAAAGAGACAGGTGATCTGCTTCTACTCCATCATCTTTGCCAGGAGTTAACCTATTTGCTTAAGAACAGCTTCCCTTGAGAATAAAAGCTATCTGATGTTACTATAAATGATTTTAGTATCTCCTATATAATTAGAAGATAAAGAAAACTTTCCAAACACAATTTATAATGCAGATTCAAATGCATGATAACTGGCCCCCTTCAAAAGGTATGAAATATACATGTAGAGTTACTAGACAGATAATTGCACTCTCAGCCCTAAATATGGGTTTTGTTCTAAAAGGCAAGAGAAAAAGGAATACACACCCCGACTGAAGGTACATCCTGCTTCTCAAAACAAATGTCTTCTTTAGATGCTTTGTGAATCTTCTTTTCTGAGGAAGACTTTGCGTCAACCTTCTTCAAAGTTTCACAGTTGTCTACTTCATTCTTGACAGGCACTTGCTGGTTATTCCCTTGAATAAATAAAAATGATTGAATCTCTAGCTAATTATTTCCATTCATGTTCCCATAATTAAATCTCTTTCCTACACCAAGCCATCTAATTTAATGAGATTTAGACTTGAGGATTGTTCCTGACATTCACGATGCTCTAGGAAGTGTTTTACCAGTAAAAATGTGCTTACATGAAGAGTTCTACAAATGGTATTTAAAAGAGGTCAAGGAAAAAAGGTGAGGGGGTACCCCGTTATTCATAGCAGCATCATTCATAACAGCCAAAAGGTAGAAACAACCCAAGTGTCCATGGACGAATGGACAGAAAAAACAAAATATGGTACATACACAATGGAATACCACTCCACCTTAAAGAGGAACGAATCAGTGCACAATGCCATGAATACACTTAACACTATTCAACGGGACACTCAAAAATGAAATTGTTAGTTCCATTCAGAAATTATGTTTCTTATATTTCCTGGGACTTTATGGCATAATAAAGCATATTCAAAGTTTAAAAAAAAAATGACTGAGACGGGAAACAAAGCAATGAGATTCTGAGACATGCCACAACATGGATGAACCCAGAAGACGTTACGCTAAGTGAAGTAAGCCGGTCCCCAAAAGACAAACATCGAATGATTCTACTTATTTGAGGCAGCTAGAGTCATCTAATTCATAGAGATGAAGACAGAATGGTGGGGGGTCGGCTGGGGGGAGGGAACATAGATACTTACTGTTTAACGGCTACAGAGTTTCTTTTTGGGATGGTGAAAAGGTTCTGTAAGGGGATGATGGTGACAGCTGTACCATAGTGTGAATGTACTTAATGCCACTGAGCTTTATGACTAAAATGGTAAATTTTAGGTTATGTCTATTTTACCACAGTTTTTTTAAAAGTTGGGGGGGGGAGGGGGGTTAAGGACTTGCCTTCTAGTCATGACTCAGCTATAAATTAGTTTTCAAAGTAAAATCTCAAGCTACCTGAGCTTCTTTAGTTTTCTTATTTATAAAATGCAAATACCACCTTCTCTGCCTCCTCTGCTCGTTATAAAGATGAAACCAGAAGACATATACATGGAAAGGGTCACCACCAAAAACACATGACCTGTTTCGGGGCAGGTCCGCTTCCCACAGTCCGTGCCCACCTGCCCCCAGTGACCAGTGCCTACACGCTAACAATGAGCAGCAGGTGAATCATATGGCAAAAGTGGGTGCTGGAAGAAACTTCATCTGAAAACACGATTCTCCCACTTTTCTTTCAAGTGATTTCATTCATCAGTGTATTTCTTCTTCTATCCCTTACTTCAAAATAAAGTCAGATCAACTTCAACCCCACAATAACCGGCCTCAGTGTTCTAACAGGAAACAAAGTATTTCAACACCTTCTCCTCTTTACTTTAACGAGAATACCCTTACCACACCTTTGCAACCTGAGAAAGTTTAGATGACTACAGTGCAAAGATTTCACAGCAAAGCAGGCTGTAGGCTCTGGTGAGATGCACGCCTGACGGGACTTCAGCAGAGGCTCCAATCTGGCCCTGCTTGGGGACCTGGGGCAGGGAAGGTCTCTGCCCACAAAATGAAAGGAGCAGTCAAATCCTCTGATTCTGAAACTCTGAAGCTGACCTCACTCAAAGCAAGATACTTACATTTTGCAAATAACACTGACAAGTAAGCATACTTTTATTTTGTTAATGGGAAATTGTGTAAGTATTACATAACTATAAAAATGCTGGGAAGCATTAATTCCTCTATGACACAAATCGGGTGTTAAGACACCGACAGAGGAAAATATCCACCATGATGAAGTGGTAAGAGAGCCAAAAGCCAAGGCGACAGGGTCCGAAACAGAAAAATAAATCATAACTAAGGACATCACTCTGGATTTGGGAAACCATACATGTGAAAAAGAACACATATATTCTCCTCAAAAATGTGCCACTAACTTTCCTAGAGTCTTAATTCATGAGAAAATGGATTTCCTTGAGTTTTTTTCAGGCCAAGAACAGCACTAAAACTATGTAGTCATCAAACATTCTCAGGAAGAATCCAAACTTAATATCCAATACTGAACTACCCCAGAAAAGTGGTAAAGCACCGACTCTTAGTAACACCTTCCATGGGGCCGGGAATCAGGAGAGGTAGTAGAAGGAATTCTTTTTTTTTTTTTTTTTTAAAGATTTTATTTATTTATTTGAGAGAGAATGAGATAGAGAGAGCATGAGAGTGGGGAGGGTCAGAGGGAGAAGCAGACCCCCCGCTGAGCAGGGAGCCCGATGCGGAGCTCGATCCCGGGACTCCAGGATCATGACCTGAGCCGAAGGCAGTCGCTTAACCAACTGAGCCACCCAGGCGCCCAGTAGAAGGAATTCTAATAACCAGTTCTTCATTAAGTCTTTGACAAATTCCAGCACGACAATATCCAAGAATTTAGAAATTTCGTGAGTACATTCTTCATTTAATACATGGAGCCAATCCATGTCATCTTATTAAGCGTGATTACTTATGGTGTTACACAACTTTCTCACACCCATCTCACAGAGTCCGTGTTTGAGCCACGAAGATAAAAACATGAATAAAACAAGGAACAAATGAACTCACCAGAATCCTGCTTAAGCTTTAATGGTATCAAATCCAACCGTGTTCTATTTTGAGCCAACTGCTAATCTTCAAGTTATGAGTATCTATAAGTCAATGAGGCTATTTTTTTGAATTTCTCCAATACTGGGATTTCAGAAATTTGGAGTTACCTATCAAATTCAGTGAAATCTTTCATGTATTATTAATTCCAAGGCTTAGGGTATTATTAAATTTAAAAGTTTTTTTCCTTCACATTATTATAAGCAGAAAGCAATAAAATAATCTGCTAACTTTTCCTCTTCTGTAGTGCTGAGGCCAGCTGTTTATCTTTAGCCTTAATTCCAGAGCTCATTACTCTTTAATTATGTGATTGAAATAATAAAGATCTAGAATTTTGATCGTACAATTAGAAAATAATAAATATTTGAAAAGAGACATATTTAAATGATCATTTACATGACAGATAAAGCTCTACTCTTGTCAGATGCTCAACAGAGTCTGGAACACGTTTTAACAAATGTTTGAAGAACTGAGCTGTTGTTTGACAGGTGGATGCCAAAAAACAAGTGTGTGAAAACAGAGCTCTGAAGCATCTGTCAACAGACTTCATTTCTACGGGGAATTTTAATTTATGATTTACTACAGGCCTCTCAGAAAAAGGCCGGAGAAAGAACAGGAAAGGGATGAGACACATTTCTGTTATTCAGAAAATATTCTGTGTTTCTCAACAACAAAAATGAGCATGTAGTGCCAGGGCCATTAATAAACACCTTGGAACGTTTTTTTCCCTCACACAGTATGTTACCCTCAGGAGAAATAAAAAAAGCTTCAGAATAGGAGAAGGCACAATTCCTCAGGTGCCTCAAGGACATCTGTCAGGTTAATAAAATCACTTCAGGCACTCTTAGGAGACAGACCGCCTGTCCCCTTCCCCTTTTTCCAAAGACAATCTTATCACTAGACTTATTTCTATGGAACATTTGTGTTGTTTAGGAGAAACAGCTAGGATGTGGTTTCCCCCTGAGCAAAGGGAAGAGTCCCCATTCTGGTGGGGGACACAGGAAACAAAGCGCAGGAACTTAGGATTCCCTGCCATCGGATGGGTGAAGTTCAGCTACTAAGACTGAAGCTATTTTCTTCAGATTCTAGAATGATTTTAAGACGGAAACATGTTTTTCACAAAGTAAAACACTTTTCAAAATAAAAAAAGAACCAAAGCTCAAAGTTGGAAGCAAAAACTTGGAAAGTTCTCATGTATAAATGGTTTTCTCATCCTTGAGCATTCTTCACACGTTATGGATTCCCTGATGATTATATATGCCTGTTCACCATCTGCCAGTTTATTACAATGCTTTCCTTTAAAATGTGAAAAAAGAACCCCAGACCCTTGATATTACTTAAAAAAAAAAACTCCACATCCTGCCTTCAAACTACAATTCTCTTCCTCTAGATTACTCAGTCCTTTCTTATTTTTAACATTGCCAATTCTTTAAAATGTTCAAATTATAAAATGATGGCAGGCAGTATGTTTAGTTTTTTAACCTCTTTGATATTTTCAGAATAGTGCTGTGAACGAAACACAGAACAAAATACACGTCAATGAACGGCTTTCCCCGTGAGGACTCTCCTGCTGACATATTCATTCTGGAGAGAAATACAGCACTGTGAATTAGCACCTTTGAATGTGCTGGTCTGAACATGGTAGGAAGCCAAAGTTCTTTCATTGATTCTTATTTGATCTGATCAACAATCACTCTGATACCACCTAACATGCTACTGATCCCGCCAAAGAGCAGTTTTGAAAGACTTCTTATTGCAAGATGCGTGTTTCCCTTTAAAACACAAATAGGCTAGTAATCTGCACCAGAGGGGAGGATTCCAGGCAGAACCGCCATCTACGAGGATATAAGCAAATCCTGTGTTTCTGGACTCCCATATTAAGTTTACTCACACTTGCAGAAGTTATTCCACGGTCATCTAGGCTCAACTATGGGCATTAAACATCAAGTGTTGGGCAGGAAGGTCTTGAAGCACAAGTTCAAGCCCTCTGACCGACTGTGGCACCGCAATTCGGTCTGCGCCTCTTCATTTCGACCACTTCAGTGTACTACGATGCAGCAGGAGGTCCTTCCCATCCATCTCTCCACAATGCCCCAGCCACTGCATTCGGAACCATGTGTATGCAGACAGCTGAGGGACGCAATGGACCACAGAAGCACCCCAAACAACTACGATTTTAAGTCTGTGTTGAGGCAGCCTCGGTCAAATACTGTGCTTGGGCCCCAATGACAGAAAACAAGGAAAAGCTCAGTGGGACTCACCTCTAATTTCACCCTTTCCCGAAGGTTTTGTTGCCTGGGCCCTACAGAAATGGAACAAGAGGCACCCCGCCCACTCCACCATGAAACAGGCTCCGACAATGTATGCTAGGATTTCATCTGGAGATCTGGTTGAACACATCACCCAGAGTGCGTCCTCACACGCCACGTGGAGAGAACACGGGGGACAGTGTTGACCTGAAGACAGGAGTCCGCCCCAAACACACACGCTGAGGCCAGGGAAACGGTGCAACCTGGCTGGAACAAGATGCACCAGGAATACATGTGCAGCTGCCTAAACCACGTTCCACTCAGGGCACTCCAGCTTTCTTTTCAATGAGACAGGTCCTTTGATGCAACACTTAAAATTCAGTTTGGGTTTTTAACTAAATGCCTAAAGCTCATCAGAATTGACCCATCCATAACACTTCTGTACTTTCTCTTCAATAACGGGGAGTATAAAATATGAAGTTATTTATACTTAGGTGTTTCAAATAAGATCAGAGGTAATGGACTTTTCCAGATTAAAAAGTGTCAAAAATCTGACTTTTTAAAAAACATTTATTTATCGGGCGGGGGGGCAAAGGGACAGGGAGAGAGAGAATCCCAAGCAGACTCCCACTGAGAGCGGAGCCCAACATAGGGCTTGATCCCACAACCCTGAGATCATGACTTGAGCCGAAATCAAGAGTCGGACGCTTAAATGACTGAGCTACCCAGGTGCCCCCAAAATCTGACTTTTAACAGGTGAAATGTGCATATTAAAATGCTCAGAATGGTCAAAAAAAAAAAATAAGCACTGTTTCTTATGCCAAAGGCCAAAGGGGTCAGTTACAGCTTAATGGCGATTTTACATGGAGGTGGTTTTCTGAGTCTTGTCCTGCTTATGCCTTCACTAACTGTATTTGTTGTGAGAGAACATCTGTCTTCTTTTAACCAAGGGACACAATTAGAGAAGCACCAGGGCCAGGGAACGTGAGATGGTAGCAGCTGTTAAATATAGAAAGCTGGTAAGTTTTGTTTGGTCAGAAATATTTTATGGGCTGATTAATTTTCACAAAGAGTGAAAATCCACGATAGAAAATAATTAAAAACGGTGTCCATATCCTCCCAACAATAAAATAGGACATTCACATCCCTCTAAACATATGTACTAAAAAGTAAACTTCTTTACTCACGACATTCTAAAAACGTGGTTCCTCGTCCTACTAAACTTCTCATTTTACAAACCATATTTCAACATTCATACGTTGGCTAAACCTTTGTGCATGAACTAAAAATGCAGCATCCGTGATTAAAACTAAAGTCACAGGTGAGAACAAATTCTGTTAAAAACAGACTGAAGACAAACCAGAGAAAAGAATCATCCAGGAGGATGAAAAGATTACCATTATTTTTCCTGGAAATCTCTGGCAAGTCTGACTGGTACTGAGGTGAATTTCTTGGCAAGTGATTTTCAGGTAGTTTCTTAGAGGTCTTCAGGGGACAGAGCTCTCGGTCCTTGAGCTCAGCTATGTTTTCTGAAATTTTAATGTCCGTTTCCTTAGGAAACATACATGTCTGTATTCCCTCCTTCATATGACATTCTGAAGAAGTATTATTGACAACAATTGTGTTTTTCAGTGTGTTTTCTTCTTTATTCAGTAAGTTTTTGGAAAGGGTTAAATTCTTTTGCAGGTCGACGTTGATGCCGTTTGCGTATTTGAGGCCGATCCAGTTCTCGCCCATAACATCAGTGCACACGTCCTCTTTAGGAGCAGACAGGGAGCTGCCCAGGGCCAGAGTCTGTTTCTCCTCAGTGCTGGTGACAGATGGGCTGGTTTTGTGTTTGCTGTAATACACTGAGCACTTATGCTTCTTCTGAGAATGACCGTAGGTAGCTGGGCTCCTCTTTGGGGTGTTCTGTATCCTGCTTGGTGGAGTGTTTACTGGAAGGCAGCTTTTCCCTCTGCCTTTATCGGAGGGGCCATAGGTATCGAGGAAGTTCTTACAATTGCTTCTGAATTGAAGAAGAAAAACATTTAACAGAAAGCCAAATGGAATCAAACCCTACCCCTCTGTTTCTAAACCCATGAGAGAGAAGTAGCAATCTTGATACTGTGTGTATCTCTCTCTCTCCTTCTTCCAAAGGCCCGTGAGTTTAACAAACTAAGTCCTTATAGGAAGTCTATCTTATTGTAAAAACTGTTACAGCTGCCATACAATGACTTCAAGAAAATTTTATGAAGACAAATCTGGAAGTAGAGTAATATTTGTATTACCTTAAAATCAGAACTGAGTGATATCAAAGGTGAGAGCTCCTCCCCCCTCTCCAACACACATACACACACACTCTACAAGAATTCTTACTTGTGAGAATGGGAGCTAATTACATCCATCGGATTATTGTTTTGCTGTGAAGATGAGCTAGCATTTTGCCTCTGTCTTGTTTTCATGAATTCCATAAGAATGTACTGTGCTTGTTGGAAGGCTATTAAAATCACACCCAACAGGGACAAACTGAGGAAGAAAGCAATGAGGCTCATTACTGCATGGTTCTGACCGGCATTAAAAAGACCAGCTCTCTTACAGAAGAGCAGTGGTTGGTTGATGCAAAATGTCTAAAGATACAGCATTGAAATTCCATAAAATGTATCACATCATCATTTCTGATGTGACTTAAAGATTTAAAAAGCTCCAAGTTTCTAAAAATGTGCACATTTGTAAGTTTGACATTCCAATTCCATTTTTAAAGGCACTTTCATGACAAAATCACTCCAAAAGGGTCACTCTAGTCTTCCAATCTCAAACTGCCACTGCGCCGAGCCAAAAGGAGTAACATCCGTATTTTCCACTGTGACTGCCAATGGAAGTATAGGGAGCACAATGATCTCTTATACTTCTAGGTCCCATGAATCTCCTACAATAAGTTTACTATTTTTTTTTTAAGGTTTTATTTATTTATTTGATACAGAGAATGAGAGGGAGGAGGGTCAGAGGGAGAAGCAGACTCCCCGCCGAGCAGGGAGCCCGATGCGGGACTCGATCCCGGGACTCCAGGATCATGACCTGAGCCGAAGGCAGTCGCTTAACCGACTGAGCCACCCAGGCGCCCAAAATAATTAACATTTTATTTTTTTTATTTTTTTATTTTTTTTTTAAAGATTTTATTTATTTATTTGAGAGAGAGAATGAGAGAGAGAGAGCATGAGAGGGGGGAGGGTCAGAGGGAGAAGCAGACTCCCCGTCAAGCAGGGAGCCCCACGCAGGACTCGATCCCGGGACTCCAGGATCACGACCTGAGCCGAAGGCAGTCGCTTAACCGACTGAGCCACCCAGGCGCCCAAAATAATTAACATTTTATTTTTTTTATTTTTTTATTTTTTTTTAAAGATTTTATTTATTTATTTGAGAGAGAGAATGAGAGAGAGAGAGCATGAGAGGG
>NC_138370.1:62587352-62628172 GCF_054177405.1 Leptonychotes weddellii
ATGTTGAGGTTCACAAAGCAATGTAAATTCCATTCAATTCATACACTCTGAATATGCTTTTTGACGATTCAGATGCTTTTTACACGCAGGCAAAACACATTTTCATGCAACTCTCCTGAAGGTGGTAGCATACCTGACAAAGAAGACTGTAAGCCTCCAAAACGACTCCTCCCAGCTGGGTCCTGGAACCACGTCTGCACACAAAGGCAACAGGTGATGGGGGAGGGTCACATTGAGAGTGAAGCGAAACTCCAGGTCTGCTGCAGTTACAAGAGTCAGCTCTCGAATGACCCAGGAAGAGGTAAAGTCTGGAGTAAACCTGATAACAGAAGGTTCGTCTTTATGAACTTGAATCGTTTTCATTTTAGGCACAAAACAAAATAATCACGATAGCAGCCATATTTCTTACTTACAATATATGTTTATATAAAAACAACTTAACATGTCTTACCAATGCAAAAAAGGTTTTCTTCCCCACATTATTAAATGCACCACAAAACCTAAGGGAGTAAAACCCAATGCTTACACGATGCTGATATCCCGGGATGTGTTTGGGGCCAGGGAAAATTGATGACAATCTAGCACTTCGAATCCATAACCTTGGCAATTATACCCATTAATTTTCAAAGATGTCACAGTTATAGGAAGTGGTCCAATATTCTCAACTTTAAAGTTCTTTGTAATAGATAAAATTTGCTTGCTGTCTTTCAGTTCTAAGTGAGGATAAAAAGTGATATTTAGTATGTATGAACTGCAAAATTTATTCAGAGTCATTTATTGAATCAACATTTACTGAATCAATAAACCATGACCTATATTACCAAAATGTGAAAAAAAAATGCAGTATAAGCCCAAAGTACAACTTCTATCTAATTTCTAGAACAGTCATAGATTTTCTTATACTACCAGAATACAATAAAAAAACTTAATTAGTCAAGATTTTTCTTAAGTTATATGACCTTCCTAGGTACCAAAAGTAATCAGAATCTCTTCTGTTCTTTTACTTATTAAAAATTAAGGTTAGAAGTTTATTCTTCTCAGAAGCCAAGTACTTTGGGTACCCCTAGACACCATGCACACTTTGCTCCTGGGATCCTCACACTGAACAGGGCCTAGTTAAAAGCAAGAGTCTGTGCTTCTAGAAACACAGTTTAAACACCCACTACATTCAGAGGAAGTAAGTCGCTAAGTCTCTGCAAAAAAATGAGAGCACATTTTATATGGGGAGTTTAAAAAAGAATTACCACAACTTTAAATTATTCCTATAAATTTATAACCCACAATCTTTCCCATATAAAGACTAAAATTTTATGTAGTTCTGTAGTTTTTATAATTTTCCCTAATTTCATCTGTCAAGGTCAACTCTAAGTTACTGAATGAATGAATGAATGGAAAAGTGAATACCCTGATGAATTTTGAACACAAATGGTCAGTAAATCTTTTCAAACTCAATGCTCAGCATAGTTTTCTTAAAAAAGAAATTCCAATCAGGCATTAGATATTGCTACAAACTATCCAATACTATCACCAACCAGCTTTTGCCATAGGAGCACAGTGTTACACTAAAATGCTTTCAGTGTATTCCAGAAATACAAAATATTAATAGGAAAACAAGGAATTTACCAAAAACCTTTTACATCTATTGTTTGATTTTTGTTTTAGTTCCTGAGGAAGTTCTTGAAACTCATATAAATAATTTAGAAGCATTTGAGTTACATATATGCACAATTTGGAAATTTCTAATGCAACATTTAGGTAAGTTTCTAAAATCTGCAATGTCTAATACAGTAGCCACTAGACATACATGGCTAAAATTAAAATTAAGTAAATTTAAAAACTCACATCAGCTATATTTTTAACTGCTCATTAACCACATGTGGTTAGTGTCTGCTTTCCTGGGTGACACAGATATAGAGCATTTCCATTACTGCATAAAGTTCTACCGGTTAGCAGACCTTTACTCTTCTCGCCATTCATCATTTTGGTGTGATTTTTTTATGAAGATATAGCTGATAACCAAAGTGACATCTTCATACTATTTATCTTAAATATCCATCACTATACTGATAATTTAGCAATTATACTTTTTAAATAGGTATCATTTAAGTTGGGTTAAATATCTAAGGCTATTTTTCTAAGCAGTACTAGCCTATCATATATGCTCAGATGTTTGCCTGATTTAGTTATTTGCATCAATGCCATGAATTTACTGTCAATTTTAAAAAGAATCCTCTTATGGAATCCTTTTGCCCTTGGCTTTCGCACCAAGCCTTCGCTGTCCGAGGGCCAGGTATGTGAACTCACGTCGTCGGCAGTCCATCAGCGTGGACTCAGGCACCTTGAATCGGAGTGAACCTCCTGCGCCAGGAAGCCTTCCGCCCACTTTCAGTAACTCTCTGGCTCCAAACCCTTCCACGGCAATCATGTCAATGACTGTCAAGTTATTCCTAGTGGGGCAACCCATACAAATGCAAAGGCATTACAACAGAGTCACAAGACACAGTGCACTTGGACCTAAACATTCCTAATTGGCAAGAACAGGGTAACGTTGTGAAAGAGAAAATCAATTTAAATAGCGTGGCACCTCCGGCCATCTCATGGAATTAGAGGGTGTCCACGGGCAACGGAAGCTGCCCATGGGCTCAGAAGAGCCCAGGCAGGCTGAGGCTGACTACAGCAAGAACAAGGGAATGTTCCTCATCACTCTCCTGCCTTGGCCGGAGAATGCAAAGCCATGTTTTTCTTTTTTTTTTTTAAAGATTTTATTTATTTATTTGAGACAGAGAGAATGAGAGAGAGAGCACATGAGAGGGGGGAGGGTCAGAGGGAGAAGCAGACCCCCCGCTAAGCAAGGAGCCCGATATGGGACTCGATCCCGGGACTCCAGGATCATGACCTGAGCCGAAGGCAGTCGCCTAACCAACTGAGCCACCCAGGCGCCCCAAAGCCATGTTTTTCTAATAACCAGCCACCAGGGTGGTGATCAGACCTCCAAGAGGAAACAAACAAACAAACAAACAAAAAAACAAACTGAAAAGATAAACTGGGGACCCAGAGAAATATTAACAAATTTAGGCTAATTGACAAAAATTGCTTACAGGGTGAATTAAGGAGTTTTCATAGTAATCGTGACTGTAGGAAATTCTGCCTTAGGGATAATTCCAGAAATAGAATCTTATTATTTCTATTGAACCAAAGATTTATAATGTCATCCCACAAATAACCTATATCTACTCAAGTTCTTAGTCATCAAATACAAATTCAGACTAGCTTTTGCCTTTTCAGTAACTGAAACCATGATTGCTAGGACATAAAAAGTTAAATGGACAGAAGTTTAAATGATGCAGACTAGAGTGAAAGCCAGTCCTCATTAATGCAAATACTGTAGAAGTGGAGAAGGAATTCATGCCTAATTATGCAAAATACACCAGTATCTTTATATCTTTATCTAAAGGATTAAGAATCTTTAACCATTTAAAAACCTTTAAGTTATGTTATTGTCTACAGAAAAATACTATCAATACAGAAACATCAAAAATAAATTAAGTACTATAAATAATTTAGACTTTTCGAAGCCAGGAGAGTTTAACCTGGGATGAGGTAAAGTTCATCTCTGCACTTCCCAGAACCTTAGTTCTTTAATGAAGAATGGATTTAAGATGAAAGACATTGCAGGGCATGAGAAGTCTTAGTTAAAATGCTTAATAGAACACACTCTTTTAAAAACTTTAGTACATTTTCCTTTTTCAGGGCATTCACTTGTAGAAGAAAAAACTCATATGATATATTAAAGGAAGTCCAGAATAAGAAAGTCTTTGCCAGCTGATCTGATATTAGAAAGGCTTTAAAAAGAACTAAAATGTCATTTATTAAAAATTAGACTTCTCACCAATGCAGAGAGCTTCAACAAACATCTGTATTTACTGTAAATTTTTGAAAGAAGACTCTCAATAAAGACTACCTAAAGATGAAAAGGATTTAATAATGAAAAACATTAGGTGTTTAAATCAGTTAGCAACCACTGTCATTTAAAAGAAAGAAAAAGAAATTTTAAAAAGCCAATGGGCTCAATAATCCTTAGTCCATTGTCCTCTGGGGCTACAGAGAATTCCAAAAGCAAGGCAGCTATGAGAGTGGAGGAAATCCAAACACTGCAGAATGAAAACGTACACAGCAGTGTTTCAATTACTTCTCTAAGCTAAGGTCAGAGAAGTGTGTGTGTGTGTGTGTGTGTGTGTGTGTGTGTGTGTGTGTGTCTGTGTGTTCTGCCCTTGGAGACAGCAACAGATGGGATGCTGAGCAAAATACATTGTGGCTGTTGGAGAGAAGGACACACACGGCCCCTACCTTACAAGGCCAGAGGCCCCAGGGGTGTAAGCAGGGAGCCTCAGGGATCCTTTCCTCTGCCTACCTTGCAACACGGCCTCATCCCTACCGGCCTGACTGAGAGATCAATGTCAGCTCTTGGCTAAAGAGAGTACGTATCCTTGAGAGAAAGAGACTTGGATGGATGAGTCAGAGGGAAAGAAACGGGCTCCGTGATGGGGACACACCTACCGGAGTAGTATGAGTGACGTAACCTTCCCGTAGTCAGCTGGCGTGAAAACCACACCGACCCTTTTCATCTCCAGAGGCTGCAAATGTAAGTGGAGGATGCCAAACCCGGACTCCTCAGAATGCATGCCCTGCAAATTTAATAAGTGCAATTAAATGGAATCCTGTTAAGCAAGCTTCCGTCTTCATTACATGCATTTTAGAGTATAACCATGATTGCTCTTCTTTTAACATCCAGATGTGACTACCCTCATCGACCTGCTGAACCTGTTTACCCTGAGAGCTCACACCAACCAACAGCTCCCGACCCACAGCTGAGAAGTGTAGGCAGAGGCTGCAGGACAACCTGCCATGGAGGCTGGCAAGGGGATTTGCTTCCTGGCTCAGAGGGGAATTGCGGCCAGAAGCAGCCTTCTCTGCCAAGATGCTCTGACTAGAAAACATCCCTCAGAAAACAGACCAAACAGCCTCTGCTTGAATGCTATGGGGAGCTGACCAAACACCCCTCCACTGCTGGACAACCTTAAATTTCTTTCATATTGAGCTTCGGTTTATACAGAAACCATCTTTATTACATTTAGTCTCTGCACTCACGAGAAAGAGCTCTATTCATGTCCTCCTTGACCTTCCCCAAGATTTCTAACTCTGACTAAATCTTGTGTTCTACATTTAGTACTCAAGATTGAGGTCTTCATTATTTTTCCTCTTTCCACTGCTTTTTCCAGATCCTTTTCACTAAAAACAATTTATTAATTTCTTAGCGCTATAATCATATAATTTGCATGGTAATAATTCTCTTTTCTGCGTTCTTCATTTTTAAATTTGTTTTATTCTGCAACTGTTGCTGACATGTCCCCATGCTATCTGGAAGAAGAAACAGGGATGGTACTTGTTTCATGTTCATTAGAATTATAAACTTCATGAGGGGAGAAACCCTGCTTTACATATATCTAATATAAATATTGAAGAAAAAGCTGATTTTTAGTATTAAAACTCTAATAATAAAAACACCCTTTATTAAATAGTTCTTATATGCCAGGCACAGGAATATAGTTAAGGTCTATAAGATGCTGAGCATTGTATAAACCTTACTGAATCTTCCAACATTACTGTAAGTGAGAGAGAGGAGGCTATAGAGAGGTTAAGGAATCTGCTCGGGGTCACGCAGCAAGCCCATGTTATGAGCCTGGGTTTGGAAACCTGACTGTCCAATTCCCCCTACTCTTCACTAGAGGAATTACGTTTCTAAAAGCAAACCAACATCAAAAAAATGTGTGCTATCTTTACATGACAGAGTTCTAATAAGAATTTTGAGTTAAACTTTTAAGTGTCTCAAAGGCACTGATACCATTCTTGATGGCAAAAGGTGTACTCTCCTTGGGGGAAACCTTCGATCACAGATGAAAAATTTTTTCCAAGTGAGTTGCACCATTTGTTCAAATTTGAACAGAACATTTATATATAAAAGGAATTTGGCATTATTTCTGGAATTCCAAATTATATATGGTTCAACCACGGGAGCAAAAGATCTCTTAGTATTTTGGACTAATTTACCTCCCAACAGCCCTGGGAGGCTGCTCGGTGGAAAGGAGAATGAGAGGGAATGAGTACAGCAGGCTCACTAACAAAAACAAGACCACGCAGCTGCCTAGACCGCTTACAAAGAGAAAGGAACACTTGCTGTAATGTGTTTCCTATTGTAAGTCTCTGTTAAATCCACTTAAAAACTTGTTTTGATGAGTTTTAACTCTTAGTTGGAGGTTATCTGGTTTCCCTCTTTCTGCTATTCAAGTTCACCTAGAGCCAACAGCATATCTTCAGAGGGATAAGTGCCAAGAAAGAAGAAAATACCCAAGGCATTTAAATATGTGTGTATTAGAAATATAGTTGTGTGCCTATGTGTGCTTGCATGTGTGTTTGTACTCATTTAACAGATGCTCCGTGTCTGACTTGATCTCACACATAGGATACTTGTAAGGAAAACACTCGGCTCCGTACAAAGAACCACAGAACTACTGAGTGGAAACTAAGAAACAAGGCTGCCAAGTGCCCAGACAACATCCTCACCACATGACATGTTTATTCCTCCTCCCTAAGTATTTGTGCAAGACCTCATGAGTGCCCAGAGGCTTAAGAATTTCAGAGAAATCCTTTTTTACAGATGAGGTGAACATCACAGAAACTGGGTAACTTGCTCAAAACATGAAGCCAATTTGGTAGGAGAAGATTTTTTTTTTTAAGTGTATTTTTTACCTTATGCAGCCCTAAAAAAAACTGGATGGGGAATCTAAAAGAGAATTGTAAATTCTGGGGTCTCAAGTTTTATGGTTTTCTACATAGCCCTGATTCAGTTGTTATTTCTTCACTCACATGAATCCAAACTATCAAATTAAAATGATTTACAGGCTAACATGAACCGTACAGCTCCTGCTGCATTCGTTAATTGGAAAAATCTGCTATGTGTGCTTAATGTCTAGAATATAAAAATAAGAAAGCCACATATATTATGAAAAGACGCTCGAAACATAAATCAGTAGAGCCCATATGCTATGTGTATAGTTTGTTAGCATTCTCTTTCTATTTAGAAAGGACATCCTACCAGGTAAGGGCAAGCTTGGGTGAGCTGGAATTCACCAGTTGTGAAATTAATCATCTGCATATCGGTGCCAAACCTATAAAGAAAAAAAATGTTTGAAATAACATTCAGATTGCCAATAAAGAGAGACTAATATGTGTGCACATATACCTATTATGTGAGTACATGTATTTGCATACACAATTCACCCCATCCTGTCACTAGCGTGTCCCAGGCCCCTACACTCTCCCTGGCATATTATAAGTGCTCAATAAATATTGTTGAATGAATGACTTTGGTAGCACAGAATGTAAAGAAGCATATGGTAACAAAAGTTCTAAATATGGGGGCGCCTGGGTGGCTCAGTCGTTAAGCATCTGCCTTCGGCTCAGGTCATGATCCCAAGGTCCTGGGATCGAGCCCCGCATCAGGCTCCCTGCTTGGCGGGAAGCCTGCTTCTCCCTCTCCCACTCCCCCTGCTTGTGTTCCCTCTCTCACTGTGTCTCTCTTTGTCAAATAAATAAATAAAATCTTTAAAAAAAAAAAAGTTCTAAATATGAAGCATTTTTTTTCCTCCAAATGGTCCATATAGAACCTGACAGGAAGTGACTCTCAACCAAGGACAATTTTATCTCCCAGTGGACATCTGGCAATACCTGGAGACATTTTTGGGAAGATCCTACTGGCACCTCTTGAGTAGAAGCCTGGGATGCTGCTAAACATCCTCCAAAACACAGAACAGCCCCTCCCCCCCAAACATAAAATCATCTTGTCCAAAATATCAGTAGCACTGAAGCTGAGAAACCCTGGGATCAGAGTAGGTTCTACGAAGCCAAGGGAGAGAACGTTCTAAGTGAAACTGCGATTGCTTTGTAAAAATAAGATGTAACATGAACATCTAACATCTTTTAGACATGAACTAAAAGAATGATCATCTTTTCTAACACTCAGTTAAAACGTACTAAAACACTAAACTCACTTTCTTGTGTCGCCCAGAGATCATTGCGATTTAGATTCTAAATTTTAGAGTGTATGTGGGAAAATCACAGTCCTAGAGATTCCCCGGCCAAAGAAAACAATATTCTGCCGGGAAGTAGCCTTGACACGGTAACACTAAAGATGCCACACAGCAAAGGGAAGTGGCAATTTCCATCAAGGTATATGCCCCAGGGAGCTGGGTGTCCAGGTACCAGGGTTAATACTGTGTACACCCGCATACAGGTTCCGGGTGAAAAATGTGAAGGACTTAGAATAATTCTGAGTCGTAACAATAGTTCCCAAACCCTGTCAGAAAGTCCTCAACCGGGCACTTTACCATTTATGCAGCAGGCGCACTGCAGCTTCAGGCTTGGGGTACAAGGAGAGAGGCAGGAGCTGCATGGAGACTGGCCAGGAGGAAGGGTTCTTCACCACAAAGTACTTCACCTAGATACGGGGAAAGGCAAATCAAAACCTGGAGCAGGACATGGCGTTGCCCCCTGAAATAATCCTGCAAAAAATTCGTAACCTGAATCTAATCATGAGGAAACATCGTGCAAATCAAATCGAGGGACACTCTAGAAAATAAAGAGCCTGTCTTCTTCAACCATGTCTCTGCTAGGAAAGGCAAGGAAAGGCTCAGGTGACAAAAAAAGATGCAATCATGCAATTCAAGATCCTGAACTGGATCCTGAACCAGGGGGGCGGGGTGGGGGGGAAGCCTACCATAAAGTATGTCAGTGGGGTAACTGGAAAAATCTGAATATAGACTGCATTATGCTGATTAATGTCACATTTTCCGATTGTGATAATTATACTCTGACATGTGGGAAGACGCTCCTGTCCTTAGGAAAATCACACTGAAGTAGAGACAAGAGGGGCATAGCGTCTGACACTCTCAAATGGCCCATAAAAATGTGTGTGGTGTGTGCGCAGAGAAAGAGAGAGAAGCAATGATAAAGCAAATGTGGCAAACGTGGAAAACCGTGACTCTCTGTGAAGCGTGACTGGGAGTTCTTGGTACTATTCTTGAAACTTTTAAGTTGAAATCATTTCAAAATGAACATCTGTTGGAGAGTCTTCATATGCCACCCCTAAGAAACCCAGTGAGCGCCTCACGAAGGGTAAATTATCACCCAGACCACACGTGACGCAGGCAGCTCTTTGGCAGTCAGACTGGAGACACACATGGAAGCCTGCTGGTGTCCCTTCGCTGTCTTTGCCTTTCTCCGGGCCTCCCGAGCTCCTCAAGGGAAGCACACACAAGTGGGCACACTAAGGACAGAGAGTAGCAGGCGGACAGAGCCTGGCCTGATGCCATCACACTGCTGCTACAACCACTTTGGACTTCTCCCCTTTGAGCTTCTCACATGAAACAAGCTACCTCCTACGTAAGCCTGTGTCACTCAAGGTTTTCTCAGTGTAGAGCCTTGTGACTCTTGACCTCGGGGTTGTAAGTTCGAGCCCCATGTTGAGTGTAGAAATTACTTAAAAAAAAAAAAAAAAATAGGGACGCCTGGGTGGCTCAGGCGGTTAAGCGTCTGCCTTCGGCTCAGGTCATGATCCCAGGGTCCTGGGATCGAGTCCCGCATCAGGCTCCCTGCTCGGTGGGAAGCCTGCTTCTCCCCCCCTCCCTCTGCCTGCCACCCCCCCCCCCCGCTTGTGCTCTCTCTCTCTGACACATAAATAAAATCTTATGTAAAAATAAAAATAAAGTCTTAAAAAAAAAAGATTTGCTCTGTTGTTCATAGCTGAACACTTTCCTGGCAGATAGATTTTGAATCGAAAACAAGCTTCAGAAAATGTATTTGTTTCATGCATTTGAGTTTTACTCATTGTGTTCCTCTGACACTTCCCTACAAAACGCACTAAACAGCCTATGTGTGTCCCTTAAAAATGAACTTAAATTATGTTTGGTTCTGAAACAGTATTCTCAAGGTGGAAAGACCCTGGTAACTCAAGAACCTGAGAGCTGGGGCGTCGCTGACAAGGAGACATGCGACCCTTACCACGCTGCTCCTCAGGGCGGTTGCGCTGAAGTTCAACACCAGGCTGGGCTCTGCAATCAAACGAGGCAGAAAGAAAACAAAGGATTCCGACTCCTTGGATTTCTTCAAGCGACCAAACCGCGTCATTCCTAAAACAGTCCTCCTGTGGAATTCATAAAGAAAAATTACTTTGAAAAATCATTTTGACATTTAAAAAAATGAAATCACTAAATATCAATCCCACTAAAAGGAACAAGGGATCTTGGGGAAAAATATGGCTTATTCTGAGTCTGGGGAAGAGAAAGTACAAGATGATCCTGAAACATCCTGTCTTACTAGAAAGCAAGGAAGTGCTCAAAGAATGAATGGTAAGAACATTTGAGGCTACCAAAAAGCTAGCCTGAAGGGGCTCTCATCAGTCAAATCTGGGACAATTTAGCATCAAAAATAATAATGGTGGTAAGTGGTGGTAATGAACAAAGAATCCACAGGGATGCTCAAAAAGAATGTAGAATAAACAAAATAATTATAAACATCACCATTTTTGCAGCCATCAATCTAACAACTAACCAATCCAGGCAAGAACTATCAATGGATGCTAAGATCATGGGGTGACATGCTCTTAGAGAACAGGAAATTTATATGATCTCAAATTATCATAGCACATATTATTTATTAATTACTTATTAAAGGAAAAATCCATCTATAACAGAGAGAGATCTGTTACACATACAATGGGGAGAGTCAAATGATTCAACTTAGCAACACCAACAATGGGACAAATTGACATATATGTCCCTTCCGAGGTGATGCAATGGTAAGGACATAATACCAACCAAGTAGTCAGCACTCTTCCCAAAAATGTTTAAAGCAAACGTAAACTTGAAACCCACAGCGCTGAAGGTTCTATAAGACAAACGGCTAAGACTCTCTAAAGTGTCAGCATTATGAAAGATGAAGAAAGGGGGGGCAGGGATACACGTCTAAAGAAAATTAAGAAAACATGACAACCAAATGCAATGCATGATCCTTGAATGGATCCTGGATTTATGAGGAATATTTGAGTATTCACTGTACTATACTTTCAATGTTTCTGAGGTTGGAAATTTGTCAAAATAAAAGGCCCAAGAGAAATACTAATTCTTAAAAACTCAGTCGTGCAAATTCAATAAAGTACTACGTAGTAGTGTTCCCCCTCTCTGAGCCGGTGCTGAAGAAAAGAGACAAGCAAAGATGAACACAGAAGACATACTTGCAGCCGTCACCAGTTTTAAATTTCTTCCATCTTTCATACAATTTATTGGCAAGTTCTGAATCCACGTCCCAGGTAGACCGATCCAGAGAAAGACTCCCTTCCCAATTAGGATTTTCTACAAGTTAGACCAGATGTAATATTTAGACGTAGAGAAAATGCAATTCAGTTAGGAAAGAAAGCCACAGGCTGTCAAACTTCTCAAACTGAGAGGACTGCCAAGCGAATCAACATCCCCCCCTTTTCCTCTGACTGTACTTTACTAGGAGTCCCTCTAACCCAATGGCAAATGACATATCAAATAAAACAAACATGTATAAAACAAAACTAAACCGAATTATGTAAAGGTAATAATAACATAAAAGACACATGGCTCATGAATACAGCCTGAAACAAGTTAAAATTATTCTTGGAACATTTTTAACAGCTTTCAAGCTAACAGGCTAAACTGCTTCCCTGTAAACAGAGCTCGTCATCATCCAAGTCTTTCAGTGATTATGATCAGTGCTGATAGACAAACAGCAGTCCTCCTAAAGAAGGGCACAGACCAGGGGCTGGGCCTGGAGAAGGTGCATGTTTATAATTACAAACTGGCCTCCTGTTCACCTCGCCCTCTCTACTTATCCGTTCTGTCTGATCTGTGCTAAAGAGCATACCAGGATGAGAAAGTCGGAATCTCCCCAAAGACATCTTGTACTGTACTGTAACAGTCTCCTTACATTAAATATTTTAATAAATCAGAAGGCAGGAGAAGGACTAGAAAGAGCTTCTATATCAACACCATGTATTTCAATCTCACACCACAACTAGCACCCCCTGTAAGATGTTTATGTTCCTATAACTAAAGTCTTCAAATGCAATTCCAGGTTATTTTTACTAACTTGTAGTCAGCCCTTTTATAAAAGAACCAGAACCTTCCAATTTTTCCTGGACACAAGGCTGCTGTGACCATCAAATGATGTGTTTGGAAAAAAATCCCTTACAAAAAGTTCAAGGGGACATTATTAACACAAGTACCTTGGGTGTTTTTGGAGGATTCTTAACAATTTCAAGTCATTCTGTGAATGATCATGCTCTTTAAGAATAAAATATGACACAATTGTTTACAGTATTAATTATTCCATCTACAAATGCTATTTTTTCCTCACTACTTCCCACCCAACACCAAACTAGAGTTCTATAGAAAGCCTAAGGGTAAAATACTTACCTGTTTTTGATTTTCCCATGAAATAATGCATGCCACAATGTGCTATCACTTCAAAACCCAGACTCCCTTCCTAGATTGAAAAGTAATATATGAATAACTTAAAACACAACACTAAACATAAAAATCCTAATGCACTCAAATGCGAAGCAGACAATGGCCTCCACCTCAGTGAATTTCTCTTTAACCAGAAGCCAAACAACAAGAAAGTGAATTCTTAGCTTTCCTTCTCCTTGAATGAGCGCTCTGAACTGTCTCTCACAGACAGGATCACGGCAGGGGATTTTGCACAATCTTCAATGCCCATAGGGACAATCCTTGGGCCCCAAAGACACAAAGCTGCCTTCTGAATTAGAGGTTAATCTCAGGACACTCCTGATAGGCTTTTTGTTTTTTAAACTGTACTCTAATCTTCTGAAAAACAGTATACCAATCTATAGTAACTCCTAAGCCACTTGGGACATGTAAACTGATGTTCCACTTCCTACATGTTGGGAAAGCACAGACTTGCTACTTCCTACTTCCACATATATGTGAAACCTGCCTCCTCCCTCCCACAAGCAGCTCTTCTTAAAATGCAACTCTTGATCGGAAAAAGGAGATTTCTAAGAAATCTCCCCTGCTCAAAATACAGATGAATGGAATTAACCTTGCATCTTGTGTAGTTTAATTTTAGAGGTCCTACCTTTAAGCCTATAGCTAAGCATGAGGCATTTCTATCTTTGAAACACCAACGCTAGTAAGTGAGAAAAATCATAAAGATGGTTGCATGAATGTCTCATAGTGAAAAATTAGAACCCAGCGTTATACAGAAGAGCTTGGATTAAAAAGAAGCAATAACAGTAACCAAATGAAAATAAATAAACATTAAGAAAAAAATGAGACATGTTTAAGATAAGATCTAAATTAAATACGGCTTACCCAGATTTTAGAAAGCATTTTAATTGATAACCCTTTCAGGTTTTAGATTTGGCTCACTAGAGAAATGCAAGGATACAAGCAACTGAGAGTCACTTACCCGAGGCCTAACTAAAGCATTTGACCGTCTAGTTTACTTGAATTCATTGCTAGTATGCACCAAAAGCTCAACTGTGTTTTCTATAGCAAGCATATATTCCTTGCTCTTCAAATTTTGGAAACAAATGAAAATGAGATTAATCTATTTGTATTATTTTATTCCAGAACCTCAAATTACTTTATGAAAAATAGAAACTCTTTCCAAATAAAGAGTTCCATATCTAAACAACTGACCATATAAGATTGGCCTGGTAATATCTTTCAAATTTCTTAGCTAGTCTTCAAGAACTCTAAGCTTAACTCTGCCAATAAAACCCAAGCACTGTAAGTTAACAAACAGTAATTATTATGAAAATTATAACACATAGTGTTGTAAATAATACCTTGGTTGGGGCTGAGTAAATCTGTAGAGGTATTGCAAAAATGGCACCTATGTTTGTAGTCAAAAATACATTGGTGAATAGGTTTATGGCAATGTCTTTAACAGCAAGTTTCAAAGAAAATATATTCCAACAGCCTGGAGGTAGAAATAAAGGGCCAGTGAAATTCAGAATCTAAAAAGAAAAAAAGCAAGAGAAATTACTTTTCCTAACACTAATTAGGATTAAGACCATTATAAAGTTAGTCACCATACATTACATCATTAGTTTTTGATGTAGTGTTCCATGTATGGTGATTCACATAACATAAAAAAAAAACAAAAAAAACCCCCAAGGGTTCTAGAGGGGAGGGGGGTGGGGGGATGGGTTAGCCTGGTGATGGGTATTAAAGAGGGCATGTACTGAATGGAGCACTGGGTGTTATGCACAAACAATGAATCATGGAACACTACATCAAAAACTAATGATGTAATGTATGGTGATTAACATAACATAATAAAAAGAAAAAAGAAAAAAAAAAGACCATTATAAAGTATGATACTAAAGGTCTTCTGTACTTTTAAAAATATAATTTTACTCACTTATTTCCAGGTCAAAGATCGAAATATTTTTATATAAATAACAGGTTTTAAATGTTGTGTATGCTACTGCTTTTAAATTTCACAAAAATAATCTTGAAATTTTCATGGGGTAGTATTTTGAAAAAGTCTATTTTGTCATTAATTAGGCTTACTTTTAATAAATACAGTCTTTTTAGTATAAATTATACACTGTAATCTTTTTGAACAATGGTAAGAGCAAATATCATTTAAGAATATATCTTGGTCCCTTTTAACTCCTTGAACAACAGTTAAAAAAAATAAAGAGATCCCAGAAGTAACTCTGAAAACATTGAAAGAAAAATACTTGCTTTAAAAATCAGAAGTAAAAATGAAATTTTATAAATATTAATTTCATAGCATCTGACCTTAAATAAAGCTTAAAATAGGCTAAAACCTTTGGATAAAAATACCATACGTACCTTTAAAATGTGCTTGGTTTCCTTGGAAACAAACACATCCTTTAATACAATGCCACGGTCGAAATGGTTGAGGTACCACATTGACCAAACTCCTGACGTGTTCTCGTGAGTCTCTATGTGAAACTGGGCTGCAGAGGAGTCCATTCTAAAATACCTGTGAACACAGGACATCACGCCATCAGCCTGGAGCCTGAGACAACTGTCAGCACTCACCGTGCCTCTGAGCGCAAAAACAGGAGCATCATAAAACGTCAAAGAATGAAGGTTAGTAGTGCTAGGAAACAAGCTTCGAGAGTGCCTTCTTCAACCTTCATGCCCACAAGGGGAGCATCTGAAGGCCAGAGGGGAAGGGACCAGGCCAACTCACGGAAGCCGCCAGGGCAAAGCCAGGACCCAAAGCCACGTCCTCTTCCTTTTCCCACACCCAGCTCGGCTCCCTGGCCCAGGACCTGCACCGCTAACTGAACCATCCCGTTTCCTCTCCCCTGGTCTGCCGTCAGCCCTCCCACTGCTTGTTAGCTGTGTTAATGTATGGAAGGCAAGTCCTGAGAGAGAGAATCATACACATCTTATCAGTAATATTTTTAAATCATTGCGAGATGAAAACAAACGAACATACGATTAAGGGAAAGTGGAATCATTACCCTACCCTTGAACCACAGGAGAGGAGAGACATGCTTTTAGTGTTGAAGTGTTTTTTATTTTCTTCGTGTCCTCTTTAATCCCATTGTCACATGATGTAGCTGTTTTGAGACACAAAGAAATAAATGTGAACAAAAACAAGATCTATGTTTTATTTATAACTTTCTAATTACTTCGCTTTTCAGCCTCCATTAAAACAGTGCATTGGATATCAATGGTAAAATCCTTTCTCAAACACTCCTATCTTTTTCTCTGCTGGCTTGTTGCCAATCATCTAGAACACGGTGTCTGCCACCCACCCCTACATCCACCCCTTTTTTAAACCAACCTCTCACTTCTTCTTTTGGGGGAAAAAAAAAGAGAGAGAGAGAGAGAGTGAATGCTTTGTGGCTTCTCTTTACAAAGATCTGCATTCACCATAAATAAAGTCTTTAGTTCCGCCAGGGATGACAAAAGTGAAAAACGATGCTCAGCTGGGTGGGGTGAAGCATGTGGAGACATGAGCAAGAAAGGAAGACAACCAAAATAGCAAGAAGGAGCTTCACAGTGAAAGTAGGAATGAAGTCCAAAACATTGTGAATTATCAAAACAACACTTTCAAGCTTTCCTTGAGCTAGGTTGTAATATTAAGACACTGGTATTGAATTCTTAACTCTGATACTAACACTCAAGTCTTTTTTTGGGGGGGGGGTGGATTTTATTTATTTACTTGAGAGAGAAAGAGGAGAACGCGGGCGGGCGTGTGCGTGAACGAGGGAGGGGCAGAGGGAGAGGGAGAAGCAGACTCTGTGCTGAGCAGGGAGCCTGACTCAGGGCTTGACCTGAGCTGAAAGCAGATGCTTACCCAACTGAGCCACCCAGGCTCCCCTAAGTCTTTTTTTTTTTCTTAAGCTACATATATGGCTCCAAAAAAATATTCAAACACTAACAAAAATGTGAAAATAAAGTCTACCATTCACCCCTGAGTTCCCACTCATCTTAGAGGAAACAACTGTTAGCAGATTCTTATGCATCCATCCAGTGTTCTGTACGTAGACAAGTACATAGACCCCCCTTAAAAAACACGACACGCACAATTCACCAGCCTCCTATCGATGGACGTTGACACTGCTTTGCTGTCACCAACAGTGTACATTTCTGTAGGTACAGTTGTGCATACATACATGAGTATATCTGCAGATGGTTCCTTGATGTAGAAGGATCAAAGAGCATCTATGTGCATTTTAAATTTTCTTAGATTGTCAATTTTCCCTCCAAAGAAGCCTGCATTGGTTTATACTCTTGTCAAAAATATCTGTTTTTTCCCCCTAATCATTACCAACACAGAATATTAACAATGTTTTCATTTTATTGATCTAAGTAATAAATTATATCTCACTTGCTGCTTTAATTAATATTTTTTGAAATATAAGTGAGGCAGGGCATGTTTTCGTATGTTTAAGACCATCTGCATTTCTTTACAGGACTCTACCATAAATAAATAAGAACCCAAAGTGAGGACTGGGTTTATACTCACTAGATCTGCATCGCATTCTGCACCAAGAAACACAACTGGGGCAGTTAAGCTTTAAATGCAAACTCCTACACATGTGGCAGAATAAAAGTGACATCAACAATCTTATTCTTTCCATGATTCTCTCTCTTAGAACTATTAAGGCTGCAGTATTATAATCAAATTCATTTACTTCTGAAAACCTTACTTATTACTCTGTAGTTCTAAGTCATTTCATAGAAAGAATGGTCATAACTAGATAATGAAAATAAAAAGACAATCTCCGATATTTTTAAAATCTATACCTTTGCAAGTGAAAGAGGCGATTTTTGTAAAGTTTGTCGTGGAAGTAGGTAGGAGGACTGGTTCAAACTGCAGGGACAGAGCATCTCTCTGTGAGAAATGATGTACGTCCTACAAAAAAAACTCCATATTACTATCCTCAGCTGGGTGAATGTTTATCCAATTTGAATCAACTCTGTTAAAAGAACTAAATGGCTCAGACTGGCATACAAGTAACTGCTCAGCATATGTCTCTATAACAATATGAAGGGGGTGCTGACAACCTTCATCCTAATACGGGTTCAAGCAAGGGAAAATGGGTATAAATTAAAGCAGAAGAGAACTGAGACAACTGTTTCTGTATCTGTTCCTGAAAAATCCTCATGCTCTGCAATTAAACACACACTTGTCAGCTTAAAATTTACTTTATGTAAGCATTTACAATTACCTGTATCCAAATAAGGCTGTTTCCTGAATGTAATATATAAATATTTACTGCCGAATCATCTGTCCAAAAAAATCAGAGCAATGAGATTAAAACAAAGAGCCATCTCATTCTCACACCTTAATATAGTAGTTAAAATACCATATTACACATTTCTATAGAAAATGTGACTCGTTTTTCAACACTACAATTGAAACAGGGAACTATTTTCTGTTGGGTATTTTAAGTCACAAGAAAAAAGATCCATACAAAAAGACTGACCTACCAATATAGGATCTCTAAATGAAGATGAACTACCAGTGGTGAAATTCTGAGTTTAGGGCCATACTATAACTCCTGTGGATGAAACTAACCAATTGGACAGCTTTAAATAAAGCTATGTCCTCCTGTTGATTAGACAGTCCCTCATTTCCTTATTTAGATGATCATATTTGAGGAAAAACAAAACCCTGGGATCTCAAAGCACAGCCTTCCTTTTAACCTTCACCAAAAGTGCTCCCCATGGGACAGGGGTCTTCTCTACATTGTTGTCTACCTGGCCATTCTGAGATGGAAAGTAAATGAGGCTTGACCAACAATTAAGACTCCCAAATAAAATTATGTTTTGCTAACAATTCTTTCTCTAGATACGTATATATGTGTTTATATGTGTGTGTGTGCATGTGTGTATGTGTATACATATACATACAAGTACACACACACATATATATATATACATATACATAATATACAAATATACCAGCACAGTCTTGCTAACCAATGGATAATAGCAAATGTCTACGTTATAAATGTCATGGACTATATAATATGTGTTGCCTACCAAAGTTCTTAGAAACTTAAACTGATGAACTAGGTAATTTCTGGTACACGGGACACACATTTTCAAAGACAAAATTCATAGAAATGAACACTAAAATTCACACTATCCTCACTTGCCAGGCATCCAGGAACAACCAGCACCCAATCAACTATTAAAAGTACACATCAGCATGATTTAACTGAGCTTCTGCAAATCAGTAACAATGGAACAAGAAACAGGAGACTTAAAATACTCTGTGAATATTTATATTAGATTCTTGTGCCTGTTTAACTTGTTTACTATCTCCAGAATGCCAAGAAAAATTATTCCCAAGGTGACTCAGAATGGTTTGCAGTTGCCACTTAATTTACTCCAAAATAATACAGTCTTACTAGCAGTTGCAGATTGAGAACCAGTTACTGTTTCAATCTTTTAATAATGAAAGCAAAGGCTCTTTGTCTTGCATTGCGTATATGATAGAATCTACAAGTAAATGCTGTAAGAATGATGATGCAGGTTAATCAAAATATATAATAAAAATTTTAAAAGATTCCACCTTACCTGAGGTCCCAGATTTATCTGTAGCTACATAAATAATAGAAAGATGATCTAACAAATCTTGTGTGTTTTCTTCAAATTCTTTTGAGGAGTTTTCCATGGTCACAATTATGCTCATTTGTAGCCGTAAAACATCATCAGATTCCATATAACAACTCTGAGATTGGAGGGATGGAAAAAAAGGAAAAACTCAAAAAAAAAAAAAAATCATCCAAACTTGGTGATTTCAAATTTAGGAAAAGAAAAGCAAGGACATGTGTATTTCTGAAAGCAGAATATGTCATTTTATTTTTGATTCCAAGCCAAGAGGCAGGAAAGGAAGGATAAAAACAGTGAATTTTTTAGTATACCTTTAATTGCTGACACACTTTATTATGTAAACTGCATTCCAGTTGCACTTGCAAGAGGCTAGTATTAGTGGTTTCTTCCTAAAAGAAGAAAAAAGGGGGGGAAACACTTACAAGAGGCAAAAAGTTCAATCTCATATTCGTAGTAAACTATCATTTATTCAGGACATTCATTCATTCATTCATTTAATAAATATTTGAGCATCTGCTAAATGATGGGTATTATTCTGGTAGCTGGAAATAAACATGAGTAAGACAGAAAACTGTCACTGAGCTTACATTCTAATGGAAATCATAAACTCTCCCTTGGGCAACATGAAAATTCCTATTATGGCAGTAAGGAGATAAATATGTTCTAAATATACACAGGAACACTGTAGTTTGGCATTTCTTATACTTTCTGAACATTCTGTTTCAACATAGGAGTCTTTCATTTCAAAGTAGGTTCACCCAGTAATAGCCAATTAACTGTTCTTATGTCTGCCTTCCATTAGTAGAATGACGTTAGAAGTGGTGACAAAACACTCAGAGGGGTCTAAAATTCCACTGGCCATCATGATCATTTTTGATATGTGAAAGAGCTATGGACGGAAGAGACCAAAGTAAATGAAAAGAATGCAGAATTTCGTCAAATTCAAAGATCTTAACAGCCATACGGGATGATAAGTGGCATATCTTTAAGAGGAGGAAATGCAAACCCCAACCCAGGAATGTAGCCGTGTGGGTGGGAGGGTGGGGGCTGCATACAGTGAAGGCACAGAGCAGTCAGGTAGTGAGGCATGTAAATCCAAACAACCTAAACTGTGAGGGCTCCTTTTTTGTTCAGTCTGATGTGTCTGGCATAGTGATTATAAAATAAAAAAAGGCACTCGGCTTGGCAGCCACAGTCAGGACACCAGGAAATCTCAGTACAGTAAGGGGCATTCCCCAAATCCTTGGCTGACTTAATTGTGGGTAAGCATTTATTCACTCCAGGAAGATTTAGTATTAAGTAGAGCCACCACAATGGTGTTTAATTTGTTAGATTTATTAAGAATTACCTAAGTATATTATGTTAAAAAACCACATTTTTAACTACTGCAATTTTCATTCAGCAAATAAAGTACCAAAATTGGGGCACCTGGGTGGCTCCGTCAGTTAAGCAACTGCCTTCGGCTCAGGTCATGATCCTGGAGTCCCAGGATCGAGTCCCCCATTGGGCTCCCTACTCACTGGGGAGTCTGCTTCTCCCTCTGACCCTCCCCTGTCTCGTGCTCTCCCTCTCTCTATCTCTCTCTCTCTCAAATAAATAAATAAAATCTTAAAAAAAAAAAAAAGAAATTCTAAGAAAAATAAAAATAAAAAAATAAAGTACCAATACTGGAATCCAATATAATGCATTTTAAAATGCAGTAAAGAGGGCGCCTGGGTGGCTCAGTTGGTTAAGCAACTGCCTTCGGCTCAGGTCATGATCCTGGAGTCCTGGGATCGAGTCCCGCATCGGGCTCCCTGCTCAGCGGGGAGTCTGCTTCTCCCTCTGATCCTCCCCCCTCTCATGCTTTATCTCATTCTCTCTCTCTCAAATAAATAAATAAAATCTTTAAAAAAAATAAAAATAAAAATAAAAATAAAATGCAGTAAAGATAGTTAAGGAGTTTAGCCAAGCTTGTAAATGGGACCAAATACTAACCAAAAGCTCTTTTAAAAAGTAATTGCTAGTATCTGCTAGACTTAAACAGAACAATACCGTTTGTAAACTGAACCTAAAATCTTAAGGAAGGACTGCATTTCTGAATTTGTCTTTTTGTAAACGAGTCCCACCATCAAAGACATAAAAAGAAAAAAGCCCACTACTCTCTGAAATTGCTTTACCCAAAGTTATAAATGACCGCCTCATATCCCAATCCAATAGACACTTTTCATCTTGCCCAAGTCTTTGGCCAGTTTAACCCCATTATCCACTTGTGCTTCTCTTGGTTCTTCTCCTTCCTCTTTGGCGCCTCCTTTGTGGCTCTTCCCCCTCTCCTCTCAAGATGTTAGAGTTACTCCGGATTCTGTCTTTTGCCCTCTTCAGTCTCTCTCTCCAGGCAAGCTCTGTGACACACTGAAGCTGCCTGCACTTCTCTCTCCAGCTCAGACCTCTCCACACACCTATGTCCAACCGATGGCCGGGCATCCTCCTGAATGCTCACACTCGCCAAGACAGCTACCCTTGCTGTGCGTGTCGTCGTGGCACCATTATTCATACAGTTATTTATGACAGAAACCTGCAAACCAACTTCACTCCACCTCCTCACTTACCCTTCTCACACAAACCCATAACCAAGTTATACTGACCCTACCTCCTCAGTACCCTTGAATCCATTCACTTCTCTTCATTCCCAATACCCTGGAGATCAGAGGTCAGCAGACTATGCCCATGGGCCAAATCCAGCCCACTGCCTGTGTTTGTAAATAAAGTTTTATTGGAACCCCGCTATGTTCATTCTTTTGTGTATTGTCTATGGCTGCTTTCATGCTACAGCTGCAGAGATGAGTACTTGCAACAGAGACAGCATGGCCTGCAAAGCCAAAATTTACTCTCTAGGCCTTTACAGAAGAAGTTCAGGGACGCTTGTCCTCGTGGAAGGGAGGAGGAGAGGGAGGGAGGAGATAGGTAGGCTAGTCTCCCTGTGTCCACCTCTGCCCTCTCCATTCTGGTCTCCACAATGCATCAAAAGTGAGTTTACAAATGTGCAAATCAGGTGACACCATTATCTGCTCAAAACCCTTCAAAGACCAAATCCTTTACTGTAGCTTCAAAACTCAGGCACCTGCCCAGTCTCTACCTCCTTATTTATGCTCCAGCCTCACTGGTCTGCTTTCTGCTCTGTTTTGCCTTCAACCTCTGAATGTATTCTTCTGCTGTGAACTCACATTCCCATATCCAGCCTTCCTCTACCTAACTAAACCTTCATGTGCAGCTCAAACAACCCCTTCACCAAGGATTTCCCTGACATCACAGCTGGGGTAACTGCCCATTACTTACACCCACCGCACCTTTTCCCTGACCTTCCTGAACACTCCTCATTATAATGTAACAACCTGTTCAAGGTCTGTCTTCCCCAGAAGATTGTAAGCACCTTGTTTGATGCTTTTACCACAATGTCTACCACTTAATTCAATATGTAGTTAGTGAATGAAGAGAAGTGGGCACACAGCCACAGATGCTTGCTTGAAAAAGGCAAGCTTGAAACAGGCAAGAAACTAAAAATAATAAACAATAGCTATAAAATAAAAGAATATACCAGAACCCGTCATTTGACATGTACTTCTGACCTAAAACTTCAAAAAAAAAAAAAAGTTTAAAGAAAAACCCATATCAACACATTTTCAACATACGCATTTATAATAGTTATGTTTTTTGAAAATTTACAGTAATTTAATTATAGGCCTTAACCTCACATGGTAATTATCTTACCTAAAATATTTCTTCAAATGTTGAAATGTTATAAGTTCAAAATTATGATTTTTGGACACAATTAAACAATCCAATTTGCACAGTGATCTGATATAATATAAAGCCCAGTATTTGGTCATTCTTGATAAGTTTCTAGATGAATTTATAATTTACCATTTTAAGTAAGATTCCTCTCTTAGCTGGAAGCGTAACAAAAATAAACTACCAAACTCTCATTTGTTGTAGAACATTTCAGAGTCCCACAAGGGGGAGTCCCAGCACCTCCAAACTGTCCTTGAAGAAGGTCAATTTTTCTAGAAGAGCAATTTAAACGTCCATGTCTTTATCAAAAGAACAAAACTATTGTAATCTTAAGAAAGTAAACTATAACCAAACCATGAGCCACCTGTGGCAAACACACACACACACACACACACACACACACACACACACGCGGATTAAATTCTCTCTGAAAGGGACCCAGCTGAACACATTTGTTATGACGGTGGGACATCCCCTTATCCAAGAGTGTGCCTGGGCAGATTATAAAAGGAAAACGGAAACGTACTTCTCTACTTTTCAAACCCCCCAAATCACTTTAACAAATTAGTTCATGAATTTTACAGCTAAAAAATAAAATAATTTCTTGGTAATTACCACATAAAGTATATGGTATATGGTTCTTGTAGAAACTGGGGGGAAATGTGGTTTGTTGGGGTTAAATGACTTATCAAAGGTCCTAAGGTTGGCTAGTGGAAACCAGAAAAAAAAAATCTGCAGGTCTTTTAACACAGGTCAGTACTTTTTCTAAGTAAATCAGAACAGACCAAGTCTACTTCTCCTAAATTTAAAAGCTGGAAAGTTCTTCACCATGGAAACACGTATTAGAAAACCCTACCAGGAGATAATGCAATAATAGTCCAGAAAATGGCAGTGTTAAAAACCCCCTTTTGTAACAGCTTATATTCTCATGGTTTTGTGTTATGGCTCTAGTTAACTGGATCTAAGAGAGAAGAAATCACCTAGTTCTCTTCTTGCTAAGAAACTGGTGTTTGTGCAGCAGGCCCCGGGCAGAGTGTGATTTGGGGGGGCGGGGATCGTGTACAAGTAAAGAGGGAAGAAAATGATAGACTTCAAGTCCTGCCCTCTTAGAGGACTTCTCCTAACAAGAATAAACCAACATCTTAACAAAAGCATATGAGAATCTATAATATAGTGACTATCAGAGGCCTTGAAATCATGGCGTTCATAGTAATGACCACACACAGAAACCTTGCATTTAAGGAATGGTTAAGGAATATATAAAAGAATTATAGATAAATTCCAATACTAGGTCTTACTTTTCTCCCCTTCCACAATTTGGAACGCTAAATGTTAAAGGTTCTTATCCAGGTAAGTGTCTTACACCAGCATGCGTGTCCGCAGGAACCCAGAGCCGGTATAAGCCACGTGACCGGTCCAGACGGTGGCCCACATAGACAGTGCTAGGTATACAGTCTATAGAGCAAATGAGCTTGCATAAAACAGGCCCTCTCTTGGGTCCCTTCCCCACAGCGGCCATGCTCTATGACCAAACTCCTAATTTAGTGTTTTCTGCACAACAGATGGGCTCAGCGGAGTTATTAGTCAGCACCATAGAGCTGCCTTCACCCTTCACCAGCCACGGGGCTTCAGCCCTCCCCACAACCACTGCCTTGCTAATCCTCAGATACTTAACCACTGGAACAAAATTCACCTAACATTGCCCGACCCCTCGCTGAAATATCTGTAAAAACCGAGGAAATGGCTGGAATTCGTTTTTCTGTTTTAAGGGAAGAGGGGATTAATGTACACGTCTTGCTTTTCCTCTAAGCACCTCTATTTTAGAGAAGGCTTTGCCGTTAATTCAATTCGAGATGAGACTCCAGCCACAAAGCCTTAGGGACATCCCCTACCCTGCCTATGACTCAGTTTCCTCTTAGATAACGCAGAGTTAGTGAGTTCGCAGCTATGTTATGAGCCCTAAATGAGATACACAGGACACAGCACAGGGCACAGAGCAGACCTTCCAAAGGGAGTGTTACTGTCCTTTCTTGTTCATTCACAGTTAATGCATTAAATGAGTAAAATTCTACAACAAATAACTTAAATGCTTCTGGGAAGCATTTTTCCCACATCAAAGTTGTAAGAGGGGAAACTCCTCTTCCACACTCCTTTGGTTTCTAAGAGAAGTGGGTGGTTGTTGTTGTTTTTTCTTAAACACTTCAAGTTCTTTTTGTCTTACTTCACATTTGGTTCAGAACCCCAAAAAAAAGAAGAGCTATTTGTTGCCCACCACCTTCCACCCTCCTGAAATGTGCCAGAGACCCTGAAAGACAGACAAAAAAAGCAATGTGGAGAACAAGTGAACACTTAGATCCTGAGACTTTTCGTTGGACCAAGTGACAGTGGCCTGTATTGTGCAACACTCTGGCTTTTGCACTTGGGGAGCTGGCTTTTAACTGTTCCGAGCTGGGCTGGCAGTTTCAGGACAGCCTTGTGGGATTTTCACCTTGGTAGGTCATGCAGCATATGGTGACTTGATCCAAAGGCAAGCAGCTATTTTTAGACAATTGGATGCTGCTGGGCCTTAAGCAAATGGCTAGTGGGTCCTGAAGGCCTGGCTCAGGCCTTGACCCTGGGCCCAGGCTTGGCAAAAGTTTGGGCTTTGTGATGCAGGTGGTGGTAGCTTGACCTTGAGCAATGTGGGCATAGCTTTTATCTAAATAGGTGTAGCCATGGAGAAAATCAGCCATGGCTGTGGAGAAAAGGATGACGCAGTGGGAAAGAGTATGGTGGTTCCTCAAAAAAATCAAACATGGAATTACTGAATGATCCGTAATTCCACTTCTAGGTATATACCCAAAAGTGATAGGAGGGATTTGAACAGATATTTGTACACCCAAATCCATAACAGCATTACATGCAGTAGTCAAAAGCAGAAACAACCCAAAATCCATCCATGGATGAATGAATAAACAAAACATGGTGTATCCATGCAATGGAATGTTATTTAGTCTTAAAAGAGAAGTTGTGACACATATACTAGAACATGGATGAACCCTGAAAACATTACAAGAGAGTGAAATATGCCAGACACGAAAGGACAAATATTCTGTGATTCCACTTATATGAGGGGGCCTAGAATAGTCAAATTCATAGAGACAGAAGGCAGAATAATGGTCATGGGGGACTGAGAGGAGAGGTTAATGGGGCGTTGCTAGGTAGTGGGTATAAGAGTTTCAGCTGGGGAAGATGAGAAAGTTCTAGAATGGATGGTGGTGATGATTGCACAACAATGTGAATGTACTTCATGTCACTCAACTGCACACATAAAATGGTAGTTTATGGTGTATATACTTTACCACTAGAAAAGGAAAGGGAAGGGGAGAAGGAAAAAGGCAAAGGAAAAGATGTCCTAGTCAGGGCTCCCCTCACAACAGAGAGAGCTTCCAGAGCTGGACCATCTGCTTTTATAGCCAGATCTTGAAGAAACTGTTGGGTCCAATTCCATACAGGCAGTACAGACAGGTTGCTCCGAAATCTGTACCTTTTTTACGCATTATCTTCATGGATAAGAGTTGGAACTATGAAAGAATCTAGTTTAAATTCATGTGGGCTGGTCCACAGACTCAAAAGTTCCTCCCCAACTCACTGGCTCTAGATTTATTAATCATCTAAATGCTAACCACTGCTTTAGATGCTCAAGATCCCAAATGACAGATACACAGATGGCAGATTTTATAAAGAAGCAATAAGTGTATAAGATAGAAGATATGCTCCCATCTTGAGTTGAAGCAGAGAAGCCATTTGCCAGAATTACTGCATGCACAAAGAAGGCAGCCACTAAGGCCGAAACAATCCGGTTCACTATGGACATCAAAGAGGTGCTAGAAGGTTAGGGAAACATGCGTTAGTTTTCCTATCAGAGCAAGATGAACAGAAAACAAAACAAAAAAGGCAGGTTGATGGACCAGGAGGAAGAGAGGGCTCACCTTAAGAGAAAGACTAACCTCTTAGAGAGCAACTAGACAAAACTTGAATGAGAAAACGAGACCTCAGAGGTCCAGCTCGACAGACATACAGAGAGACAGAAGATAGCCTGGTAGCTAACTGAAATGAGGGAGACAGATCTTTGTGCTTATTGGAGCTTTAAAAAAAATGGAATGAAAGAAGAAAAGCAAGACCTCAGCAGACAGGATTGTTTGCCCCGAAAAAACCAGGCTTTTGTTAGAGGAGTTAGGGAGAAACACACTTCTAAAGCCAGGTGCGGAATCCACAGTAACAGCAACTGAGGACTTAGACAGCTATCCCCAGGACTACTACATAAGACCTGGGCAGGTTCAGGGGTACAGGGGACAGGAAGATCAGAGCAGAATGCTCAGAGCATATAAGGGAGAGACACAGTTACTGCCCATGCCCGGGGGCAACATGTTTGAGAAGCTTACAGAAGTAGGACTCAGTCTAAGAGAAGGCACAGCAAGAAGAGGAAACCCATTCAAGGGGAACCAGGCAAGACTATCGAGACAGACTGACCCCAGGCCTGATTTAGATGTTGGTGTGATAGAAGAGCATCTCCTGTGGAAGACTCTCCAACACAGGGAAGAGAGGATCTGTTTGAACAATAGATGCTTTCAGCAGACCCAGAACTTAATTGATTTTAATCTCTCTTCCTTTAGGAGAACTCACAAGAAAATATCTAAAGGAACATCTAGAGGAAAAAAATACATATATATATAATCTAGACTAAAAAGAACAAGAAAAAAAAAAAAAAAAAAGGACTGAACCAATTCCAGAAAACAGTAGCAGCCTTACAGATGTTAGAGAAAGAAAAAGACTAACAAAAAAGCTGGTTACATGGCTAGAAACTCAACTGAGCCTTCCTGAGAGGAAGAGGGGCCAGGAGAAGCCAAGCATATCCTGGAGGCATGGCCCACAACTGCAGAGAAAGAGGGGCACACTCACAACCTGGGGGAGACAGCGAGTGGCTCACCACCAACGTGCTAGCCCCACCAGGCCCTCAGCTTCCCAAAGGTCAGCAGCAGCTCCCCTCCAAGAATCTGCTGAGAACAATGCTCCACTTGAAACAGGTAGGGCTAAATGGGAAAAGCCTTCTCTAAGTAGGTTCCAGAAGCCTAAGTGAATCTACCGTAAGAGGCCATGGAAACCAGTGTGTGCACAGATCCCAGTGCCCCTGCCCAGGCACTGAGGCTGCTCCATCCTCAACAGGGTGTCCACACCATTCAGCACAGGAGTGCCAGAAACAAGGGTTCTGTGCAAGGAAGGAGAACAAAGACACACCTGTGACCGGGCTGCCACCATTGCCAAGTGCTCACTTGGAGGGAAGACCAGAGCACCACAGGGGCTACCTCCCGAGAGAAGCTGGTCTGTACAAGTGGCGCTTCCCCAAGCCCCCGATGTTCCAGGGCAGCCTCCTGACAGGCAATCTCTCCCCGCTGAGTTTAAACGCAAAGGTCTTGGAATCAGAACAACTGGCATAAACTAAAGCCAAAGCCAAGGTGATGCTCTCCACCCTCCATCCCTCTTTTTGGAAAAATGAAGTGCTGGGGATAATTCTGCTTAGAATTAGTCCCTTGAGGGCTGGGATGGGAGGCACGTTTTCCAAGTCCGGTGGTTGGAAGGTTGATAACTGATATTCTTGTGTGTCTTAAGATCCTAGACTCAAGAGAGGCTCAAGAGAGACTTGATACTTTTTTTTTAAGATTATGTTTTTATTTTTAAGTAATCTCTATACCCAGCATGGGCCTCGAACTCACAATCCCAAGATCAAGAGTCGCATGTTCTACCAACTGAGCCAGCCAGGCGCCCCAAGCAACTTACTATTAAGCCAGTGTAACTTGGGGAAGCCTCATGCACTCTACTGAGAGCGAGCCCTGGCCATAGCTGCTGAAGGCTCCCCAGCTCACACAGGCATGGACAACCTCTCGGGCTAAGACCAAAAAAATAAGAAATTGGGGAGGGCTTCAAATTCTTTTAATGTTAACTCACAAGCCAAGATAATTTGATATGGGACTATAGCCTTGAACTTTCACATCTTGACAGAGGACTGAATCTCTGAATTTAAAAATTGTCTAAGAGTTTCACAATAGGAGAAGGTTTATATTCATAACTTTTTTTTTTTTAAAGATTTTACTTATTTATTTGAGAGAGAGAATGAGAGAGAGAGAAAGCACATGAGAGGGGGGAGGGTCAGAGGGAGAAGCAGACTCCCTGACAAGCAGGGAGCCTGATGCGGGACTCGATCCAGGGACTCCAACATCATGACCTGAGCCGAAGGCAGTTGCGCAACCAACTGAGCCACCCAGGCGCCCCCATGACTTTTTTAAGTGATGAATACATTTTAGTTAGGTGCCAGGTACTAGTTCTAAGCACTTTACAAGCATGAATTTAGTCAACAGCTACAGCAATCCTACAAAGTAGTGCTATTATTATTTATTTCATAGATAAATTGAGACACAAAGACATTAGGTAATTTGGCTAAGGTCACTCAGAGGTGACCAAGATTTTTACCCAGGTGGTCTGGTTTTAGAATTCACCTTCTTATTCACTACACTATATATCTCTATGATGGGGCATACTTATATGGCTGGTATTTTTTTATTGGAGTATCTTAACTCTGTTATTTGATCCCACTGCAAAAACTCTGATAAGCTGTATTGAATATCATACTTGAAAAGAATTTGGAATGGAAAACAGATGAGGACATGAACTTTCAACTTTGACTGCAGTGTGCCTTTGGAACAGATTATTAATGAATTATTCTAATCTATCTCAGAGCTTTCTAGGGGCAAACTCAACAATGCTCCCCAACAGTCTGTGGAGGATCAAAGAAATGGGGGTTTGGTTCCAGTGGGAGGAGGAGCAGACTAAGGAAAGTGGGAGCACGGTTGTCAGGAGTCTGCTGGTCTCCTTGCCAGAGGAAGGGGGAACCCAATCTTGATAACAGGCAAGCCCAATGGGTCACAGGTATAAAAACTGAGGAATGTTATAAGGAAAGAATTCTCTGTCCTTTTGTCCCAAGTCTTCCTCTCCCCTTGGAGGTAGAGGGGGTTGCCTCTCAGTGGGCAACAGAACGTGATGCTGCGCTGTAGACAGCACGGAGAAGGGTAGGGGCTCACAGAGGAGCTGGTTTCTTTCCTCTCTACTCTCAAGAGGGGTGTCTGTCCTTCAGACTCAAACCCCCCTTCTGATGGGCCACCCCATGATCTACCCAAGGGAACAGGGAGTTAGGAACCGGCTCTCTGACTTCAGCTGATACACAAGAATGTGGCTTATCAGCAATATGACAGTGGCATTTTGGTTCCCTGACTCCTCATTTTTTTTATTTTTAAAGTATTATCCACGCCCAGCACGGAGCCCAATGCGGGGCTTGAACTCACGACCCTGAGATCGAGACCTCAGCTGAAATCAAAAGTTGGACACTTAACTGACTGAATCACCCAGGCACCACCCCAACTCCTGATTCTTAAACGACCACTAGTTTAGAACCAGGAATACAAGAATTATTTATTGGGCATCTTCAAATACCCCAACAAAAGTTTCTAGAATATTCTAACATAATGAATGTTTGAAAGAAGTCAAAAAAGATTCATGTCTCATTAGTTCATAAATAGTTGAGATTATAGTTTCTTCCTTTGAAGATCATTTATTCAATTATCAAGCATTTATTTCAGCATCTTATATGGCCAGACTGTACTAGGTAATAAGAAAACAAATACTGGCTAAGACAGGATTCCCGCTCTTGAGGAGTTTATAATCTTGGCAAAGGAAAATACACATTTAAAAACAAAAACTTTTGAATACTGTTATTTACTATGCTAGGGATCTCTTGGGGTTTTCTGTAAGGAGCTAGTCAATTCTCCTGGGAGGCAGAAAAGAAATAAGGTAAGCACTCAGTTAAAGAATGGGCCAGGTAACTGCTCACTAAGAACACTGTTCTCTCCTGCCAAGAGAGCAGAGATTTTAGAGAAGCAACAGGGGGAAGACAGAGGGGAGGGGACTACGTGCTCTGTAGAACAGAAGGGAGACACCCACCCTCACACATCTAGGCATTTCTCTCTCCAGTCTTTCCCATGCTTCCTTCCTTTCTTTCTTCCACTCACCAGCCCCCTATTCTCCACTTCCCACGGTCCCATCCCCTTGAATCATCCTCATTGGAATGAGATGAAAAAGAAAAAAATGTATAAATTAAGCAATCTCCTTGCTTTTTTTTTTTTTTCGATTTCCTTGCTTCTAAAAGCCATATTCATTCATGCAAATGTTCCTCACTCTGCTTCCTATATGTACTATTTTCTATAGCACTGTATTCATTATTGATATACTAGTAGTCTTTGGTCCTTCTCTTAATGTCCCGCATTAATTTAAAAAATGCACACATCACTTATGAAGATTCTTTTTTCAAAAAATAAAAATTAAAAAATAAAAGCCATATTCAGAGGCAGGTATGTCGACAAAAATTAAGTAATGGCACATATTTACCTAACATATAGTAATACTTTTCCAGAGTCTGACACTCTATCATTTTTATGTTAAAAAAAATCAAACTTTTATCATGCAAAGAAATGGTATTAAATACATTATTGATTACACATGGATTTGTAGGAATTCTCAACTATCACATTCAGAAAATCTGTTTCTTCCATTTAACTAATTACAGAAGCCCATCAAGAAAATAGGAGAGCTACAGAGGTTAAAGAATATTTCCCTGTTCTCTATCTTCCATCTCCAATTCCTAGATCAGACTCTTGTAACTTATTTGTTAGTGAGAAATGTGCTGCTTTCTCTTCTGTCGAATTGTGATTGAAAAAACTTTCCTTGGTCCCCTCCCTATACTGATTTTACAGCTTCCCTTTCAGATTGCCACACTTAATTGACAAGGATCAGCACCTCAGGAGGCAAGAAGCAGGAAAGCACCCCGGGGCACCTTCCCCCAGCCTGGCAGGCACGAGGCTCCAGGCAGCCCTTGCCCAACACCTGTCCCTGACATCACCACTCCAAAAGCGAGGGCTGTGCCAATGTGAAAAGGTTAGGAACTAACTCCTGGCCTGAAATGCATTAGATATCACACAGCACATGAGAGAATCTCTCCTTCACACCCTCCAGCCACACTAGACTGTGGTGGCGAAGGGGAACCCTCATCATGTGCATGCACACTCAGAAAATACACTGAGAGCAGATGACAAAATATTAGTCCTGGTTCTCGTTGCCAAGAGTGACTGTGGTCTTGGGGCTTATGTCTAATTTTTCACTCCTCTGGTTTCCCACGTTATCTAATGATTACATTGCAATTGTTTATAGCCACAATCTCACTTTTAGATAATTTGGTAATATGATACCACATTAGGACACACACACACACACACACCTTGGTGTGTCATGAGCTCTCTTCTCACTTCAAAACTTCTCTGGGTTTCCCACTTTGACTCATCATTTTATTTTTAACAATAAACATTATTTTACAATGATTCTAACAACAATAACTTAAGTTCTTATAAATCTCTGAGACAAGCCTACTGCGACAGTGAGACTCTATGCCAGATTGAGACAATGCCAGTTTCAAATATTGTTTGAATTATGCCCAAATAAACCACTGAAACACTCCTCAAATCTCAATGGTTTAGAAATAAAATAGCACTGTAAAAAACATTAAAAAATAAAAACTTTCACTTTTAACAAGCCTAACACAACGATATTTGTGTATTCTATCCCACCATATATTTTACAGTTACAATCATCAAGTATAGTCTAGCTTATATTCTACTATTCACTTGTCAGATGAGGCATCATAATTACCACTTGGAAGAACTACTTAATAGTCTACCATACTGATATAATCAAATTCATCAAATCCTTTTTCTACTGTTGAGCCTTTAAGCTGTTTCTATTGTTTTATTGCCATTATAAAAATGCAGCAAAAAAACACATTTTATTTGCTATTTGTCTTTTGTGGACCATGAATTACTAAGTCAACAGATATGAGAGTCATCACAACATTTCCTATATATGGGGAAAATCCTACAGCAGACTGAGCTGCCCTACCGATCCCAGCTCTGCTCTCAGCCTCCACCAAGTAACGTAAACTCTGAGTCCCTTCTGCAATTTCTAAAATAAGAATATTACTACTTGCCCTGGTAGTAAATCTGGTGAAGGTCAACGTGGCTGATGTGGTGCAAAGGTGAAGTCATACAAATCTTACATGGAACAACAGGTAGATATGCTATTTGGGGATCACAGCTCAGATGTCCACTGACTCACCTATCTATTAAAAACTCCAGGGGCCCTCAGTGTACTAAACACTAAAGTGATGTTGAGATTATAAAAATGAAAAGGAAACAGGCCCTGTCCAAGACAGCCTCGTGAAAGAGCATGGGAGGGAGACAACACAGGACCCCAAATGTTCAAGCAGGGGCCTGAACCAAGTGCCATGGGGCCCAGAGCACAGACTCACCTGGAACCCTGGGGAGGCTGCAGAGGAGATGATACCTGAACTGGATCTCAAAGGATGGAATGAGAAGGATCGTGAGAGTCAGAGGGGGTTGAAAGCTTGTGAAGGTAAGGCAGTATGTAAGAAGGGATGGCATGTTCCGACAGTGAGCAGTTTGGGAGGCCAGAGTGGAGAAGAGAGTGGTGGGACATCTGAGGCTGTCGAGGAAGCTGGAGCAGGTGCTGAGGCCCTCCTATGCCAAGCTACGGGAGCCGGCTAGTACAGAGACCAGGGAAGCAGTGAGCGGCGTTATTTTGGAGGATGTCAGAACAGCCGTGTGACACATGGACTGGAGCGGAGAATGACCAGAATCAGCCAAGGGCCAAATAATGACAAGACTACAACAAAAGCAGAGGAACCTCAGACTCTCACTCGGACCCACTCTAACAGTGACTTCTCGCCTGCTAGGAACCCTTCCTTCTTTTGCCCTTCCAAAGGGCGAAACAAATGAAAAAGAAGGGCCAGATGAAAAGGTTTAAAAAGTAAAAAGCAATGTCAAGTCTGCATGTTCCCCTACTTTCTTCCTAAGAGCAGACACACACATGCAGCACACAGACAGAAACCTATGCCCTCCTCCCCACTGAACTCAGCGGCCGCTACAACACACCGGGCCAGCAAGAATCTAGAGAGAAGACGAATCACACACACACACTTCTGTTTCCAGCAGAAGAGAGTGAGCCATTTCATCCGATTCAACTGAGCAGTGCAAAAGTCAGATACCAACAGGTAAAAGACACAAACAAAAAGGACCAAAATGAGCCTATACTGCCAAAAAAAAAAAAAAGAGATAACAATTGTTCACTGGCACCCTAGTTTATTCCATGAGATAGACACATTTTTTGTTATTACAAGAAACAAACTGGTATCTTAAACTTAGGATATTCATATTAGAAGGGCAGAAGCAGGGGTGCCCGGGTGGCGCAGTCGGTTAAGTGTCCAACTTGGTTTCAGCTCAGGTCATGATCTCAGGGTCGTGGAACTGAGCCCAGCACTGGGCTCCATGCTCAGAGTGGAGTCTGCTTGTGGATTCTCTCTCTCCCTCTGCCCCTCCCCACTGTACTGTGTCACTCTCTCTAAAATAAATAAATCTTCAAAAAAAAAAAAAAGAGGGCAGAAGCAGTTATGATCTATATGACATTACACATATGAACACTGTTTTTCCCCTACTAGTAGAGAGAAGATCAAATAAAATGGACTTACTCTGTTTGACTACTTTTCCTAAACATACGCTCTTTTAGAAAAGGAGGCTAAAATACCAAATAATGCCCTTTTCAGAGTACTTTAATAAAGTTATAGTCTGGAGGTTAAGTTCTGTATGTTTTACAGATGCTCATTTAATGCTTCCAACAAAAGACAGTGTGGCCCAGGCCTGGAAACACACAGACAGAGGTATAAAATTGGCTTTTTGATCTCATACAAGTAATTAATTTTTCCTCCAGCCTGTATCCCCAAAATAAATCCATAATTTTTGAGCATTATTTAAACTTGACTTTTGTCATAGCTGTCTGAATCTTATTTACTTATTAATAAATAAATAAATAAATGCTGGGCATGGAGCCTAATGTGGGGCTTGAACTCACAACCATAAGACCTGAGCTGAAACCAAGAGTTGGACACTTAACTGACTGAGCCACGCAGGTGCCCCAGCTACCTGAATCTTTTAATAGTTTAGGGGAGAGTAACACCAACTACGGCCACAGTATATTCACATGAGGTAATCTGCAGTAAGTTGCAAGGATATGTGAGCTAAGGTGTTCTGATTCCATAAAATTTCTAGTTGCTACCTCAGGAAGCAATTTTAAGGAAGTGTGAGGAAAGAGCAGTGACAACCCCCTGTATCTGAAAAACTCAATACAGCTAGCTGATCCCCAGTGGAAAGAGCTCCCCGTCTTCCATCAACATTCACTTCTTCATATACATATAAAAAGTTTGTAAGAATGTGGAGAAAAGGGAACCCTAGTGCACTGTTGGTGGGAATGTAAACTGGTGCGGCCACTATGGAAACAATACAACCGTTCCCCAAAATATTAAAAATAGAACTACCCTATGATCCAGCAATTCCACTTCTGGGTATTTATCCAAAGGAAATGAAAACACTAACTTGGAAAAATATCTGCACTTTCATGTTCACTGTAGCATTTTACTTTAAGTAGGCTCCATGCCCAGTGTGGAGCGCAACACAGGGTTTGAACTCATGACCCTGAGCTTAAGACCTGAGCTGAGATCAAGAGTTGGATGCTTAACCGACTGAGCCACCAGGCGCCCCTAGCATTTTTTTTTTTTTTTTTGTAATAGCCAAGACAGGGAAACAACCTAAGTGTCCATCAATGGATGAATGAATAAGAAAATGTGATATGTATATACAATGGGATATTATTCAGTCATAAAAAGGAAGGAAATCCTGCCATTTGCAACAACATGGATGGACCCTGAGAGCATTATACTAAGTGAAGTAAGACAGAGAAAAACAAATATAATATGATCTCATCACTTATATGTGGACTCTAGGGAAAAAATACACACACACATACACACACACAACTGAACTCAGAACAGATCCGTGATTGCCAGAGGTGAGAAATGTAGGGGGAGCAGAATGGGTGAAAGTGGTCAAAAGGTACAAACTCCCAATTATAAAAGAAATAAGTCCTGGAGTTGTAATGCACAGCATGGAGGGAAAAATAGTTTATACTCATGCAACTTAACCTAACTCCCAATTATAAAAGAAATAAGTCCTGGAGTTGTAATGCACAGCATGGAGGGAAAAAATAGTTTATACTCATGCAACTTAACCTAAAGGTTCCAGAATGCTCCCTAGGTAGCCCTAGCTCTCCCTTAATGACCTATTTATATACGTTTTTCTAGCAATCTCTCTAAAGCCTCCTTGAAACTATGTACATTTTTGTACTTTATAATCTTACTTGGTTAGAATTTTTCTGTTTATCCCTGGATGTACAAAATGTACAAAAATGACTTTCATGCAGTCATGCCAATGCCTACTAATTGAGCACCTACAATGTGTCAGTCAACAAAGATCTCTGCCCTGCAGAGCAGAGGTTCTAAATGAGGGACAGGAATAAACAGCTTTCATTATTCGTACTTAGCTCCCCAAGCTCTCTAGCCACCCTGGTACATGACCAAAACCTAGTTCTGCTTCCTTACATCTGAGTTACAGTGGAGACAACTGAATCAAGTGTTTCGGCCATATGCACGTCACAATGCTGTACAAAGGTACACATCTGTCTTTTGTTGTTTCCGACTTAATTTCTCATGATAGAATTGTGTTGGGTTTGCAACAGCAAAATATCTGATGTCTTCCGTGATCCTCCTGACAACTCAGGATGTTGATAACTCAAATTTCTTTCACGTTTTGAAACAGTAGCTTATGGCCACATTAAAAATGCCATTTCAGGGGCGCCTGGGTAGCTCAGTCGTTAAGCGTCTGCCTTTGGCTCAGATCATGATCCCAGGGTCCTGGGATCGAGCCCCGCATCAGGCTCCCTGCTCCTCGGGAAGCCTGCTTCTCCCTCTCCCACTCCCCCTGCTTGCGTTCCCCCTCTCGCTGTGTCTCTGTCTGTCAAGCACATAAATAAAAAAAAACTTAAAAAAAAAATGCCATTTCATTTATGTCTCCTCAAGGCAGCACCAGAAGCACACTTTCTGATCCATACTCCTAGCTTTACAAAATACTTCTGCTGTTTTTCCTCCTCTGATCAGCATTTCTATAGCTTGGAAGAATCAAGCAGCATCTGCACATTTTGGACCCTTCACCTTTTAGACACTTTATATTCAGGAATCCTTGGGTGAATCCTTGGGGGCATGTCTTTGTCTCCTGTTAACTATGTTTGAGCCAGGTAATTTTTTTAATACTCAGTTAAACTGAAATCCAACTCTATTTAGGCCTAGATGCAACATAAACCTGAACGTATAAGCAGGCTGTACATTTTACTCACACAAAAAAAATCTAAAAATTATTTGGCCCTATTATTGTTTGAGTGAGAATTCTTTTAAATGGTTATTATCACCTTAGTCTCAGTTTTCTTACGATTCAATGGACTCACATAAAACGATTGTATTTCTTCTCTCAACTTCAAATTATATTCCTAAACACAATAAAGTTATTTCTCTTCATGTGGAGCTAAGGAGGTAAGTGAAAGCAAAGTTGATGACATCCTAATTTCTGCTAAACCTTCTGAATCTCCAGCATTCTAGCAGATCTACCTTCCAGCTCTAAACTGAACCAGAGGTGATTTTATGAGTACCTTCCAGACCCTTTATTCCCTTTTGAAGGAAGCTGAACTCAACCACTCACCCAAATGATGGGTTCTCAACCAAAAAACAGAAAGAAGAAAACAAGACAGATAGAACATCAAAATGAAGACATTTCTTTCTGAGGAAGGTTACCTGGCAATTTTATACCCACTTAAAACACCACACAAACACATATATGTATGCAGTTTCAGTGCAGAAATATTATAGTCAGAATTTTTTCTGAGGAATGCCATAATGATTTCTTTAGTCTAATGTTGCAGGGTTTGTTTTTAGATATAGTAAGCCTTGAAAAATACAGTTTCCTTTTCTTCTGAATCACAGTAAAAATGGAAGATTAAAATAGTTGCCTTTTAAGAGATATTTTTGATATTCAGATCTTCAAAATACTGGTTTCTAACAAAAGATCAGCCCCCAAATTTGAGTCTTATCTACAAACTCTGAAATGTAGCGCATATTATCACATCATAAGTGTGGTCCAATCTGCATTTGGGGGACAGAGACTTTTGAAAGGGCCAGAGTAGATACTGGCAGGTCTGTTATGGGGCCACCAGAGTGGCCTGGGAGAGAGATGATGACAGCCTGGATGCAGGAAAGGGCAGCGGGCGTCATGGCCGGCAGACAAGATCTGCCAGGCAGCGTGTTAACATGCAAGCTCTCTTCACATCAAGGTCTCCAGCAGACCTCAGAGAGGCCCGCATGGTCACTGCCTCTCTCCCTTAATGCCCCGTACCCTTCCTTCAATTAACCCCTGTTAGCTAAGGTATCTGAACACCTGTCTCTGTTTCAATACTTTTATCACCACTAATATGGAATCTGGCATTCAAAGCTTCCAGTCTCAGTAACCAGAGAAACCTGGCCATTCTCAGCCGCCCCCTTTGCTGAAGGACGGCCCTGAGATAAGGCTAAAAATGTTCAGCAGGAAAAACCTATGCTATCAGCAGATGCAAGTTACATTTACTCCATCCCTTTCAACCCCTTACAAAAACACAAGTCAGATCATGCCATTCTTATGCTTAAACCCTTCAAGACATCCCCACTGGTTTTAGGATTTAAACCAAATCCAAACTTGCCAACCGTAAGAAATCATCCTTAAAATCCTGGGAAGGGGGGGTTATATAATTTTATAAAAATAAAAATAATACTAAAAATCCCCAAGAATTATCTAAAATGATGACAAATCTCCCAGACATGACATTACAGGTAAATTAGTTTTGCTTGTCTTCCCACTGGTATGTAAGCTCCAGGAAGATGGAAATGCTAAACCAGTGCATGCCCATAGCAGAGGCTCAATAAGACTATTCAATGAAGGAAAGCCCCAGGTACTACTGTGACCCACACAAAGTTCTAAGCAATGTTCTTTATTCACTAATCAGAAAGAAAAGGGTAGATAAGGTGGCAAAGTTCATCATACATTGGTTCAAGAGTTTTCTCAATTTCCAAAGTTATCCATAGTCGCCAGGAAGTAAGTCAAAGAAAAAAAATGATCAAACCCCACATGCTATTAATGAAATGCATATTGAAAGAACATTAAGGTATCATTACACGTGACGCTTGAACAACACAGGCTGAACTGTATAGCTCCACTGTTATGCAAATTTTGTTTCGATAGAGTACAGTGCTATAAACGGATTTTCTGTTCCTTATGATTTTAATAACGTTTTCTCTAGCTTACTTTATTCTAAGAATACAGTATGTAATACCTACAACACAGAATACATGTTAATCAGCTTTATGTTATCTGTAGGGCTTCTGGCCAGCAGTAGGCTATTAGTAGTTAAGTTTCTAGGGAGTCAAAAGTCATACACAGATTTTGAACTGCGTAGGGGGTGGGCCCCCTTAGCCCCTGCACTGTTCAGGGTCGACTGGATACACATTCTAAAACACCAAAAACGTTTCTTTCCACTAAGCCACACTCAGGAGAGACTGGAAGCAGGGAGAGGGGAAGATAGTAAGACATTCCTGAAAAAATATCATTACTGGTGACCATGGAGGTTCTGTCTTCCTAAAAAGCAACCTGGAAAGATTTAACAAGCTCTACAAAATGGTTCATACTCTTTAACTACAGAATCTCTCTTTACAAAACATACCTCAAGGAAATAGGTAAGCCAAAAAGGAAATAAAGAAACTTATAAAATATGTACATGGCCTAATGGCAATAATAATGAAAAACTGGAAACATTTCAAATGATCAAAAACAAGATTAAGCCAACTATGAGAAAGCAACACCACAGACCATACAGCCTTTCACAAGATGCACACGGATTCCACTGATCCTTCACATACATGTATTATTTCTATATAGATCAGGATTTTTTTCAAAAAAGCAGAAAATAATAAAATTCCAATTCTGAAACCTGGTGAGTTTAACATCTCTAACAATCCTATATAAAAAGGGCTGCAAAAGATACATCAATTTAGAGGACTACAAAGTGTGGTGTTTACCAGAATTCAAAATAAATCTACTATTAAAATTACCTGTGTTTGTGAAAGCTGAATGCTCTGGACCTGTGGAAGCAGAAAGTAAGCATTTGGTAGCTGCTTTGCAGACCCTTCTGTAGAGATTCTTCGAGTGCCAATTCCAGATACCTTCAGGAAAAAAAGAGTTAATTATTCCCCTATTCGTTTTGAAACATATTTGTCATGATGTTAAAATACCTTTCCAAAGGAAATCTGTATTCACCACCTTGGTCTTTAAGACCCTATTCATCCAATTATTACATATATATTTTTGTCTACAAAAGAAAGCAACAAAAGGTGCTATATTTAAGCTGAATGTTCCTCACTGTAGCAAATCTTTTCAGAAATAAACAATTTTTCTGATATGGGACCAAGTGTTCAATGGAAACCAGTAGGAAATAACCACAAAAATTATAGACCTTGGCTTGATGCCACATCCTATTAAAGATGTCACAGATACCACTTAAGATGTACCTCTGAAACAAATAATACATGATATGTTTAAAAAAAAAAAAAAAGGACAGTAGGAAGGGAAAAATGAAGGGGGGGAATAGGAGGGGGAGGCGAACTGTGAGAGACTGTGGACTCTGAGGAACAAACTGAGGGTTCTAGAAGGT